>NW_027552369.1:0-120635 GCF_045843805.1 Urocitellus parryii
GGGCATACACTCATTGCTCAACCTCCTCCAGCAATGCCCCACCTGCCTCAGTTACCACCCAGTTAGTCTATTCAAACTAGGATGGACTGATCAGGTTATAGCTCTCACAATTCAGTCATCCACTTCTGAACATTTCCTGTATTAACACAGGAGCTTTGGGAGGGGACACCTCTTATCCAAACCACAACAAAAGTAATGGATTTAGTCACCATCTCCTAGCTCCCAATACACAGTTTCTAGCATCACCCGGTCCTTCATGCATCATTCCCATCAACAGTGTACAATGTTTCCCTTTTCTCCACATCCTTACCGATACTTGCTATCTTTTGACTTCCAGTAATAGCCATCCCAACAGATGTGAGGTGATATCTCATTGTAGTTTTGAATCGCATTTCTTTGATGTTTACCAAAATAAACCATTTTCTGAAATTAGAGTACCAGGTACTGGCATAAATAGAGGCATATAGACTAAAGGAACAGAAATAATCCCATGCATACACTGTAAACAAGTTGTCAAGAATATATAATAGAGAAGGGATTGTAGTGCTTCAATAAATGGTGCTGGGAAAACTAGATATCCAATTCAAAAAAATGAAATTGAATCCTTATCTTACACCATACTAAAATTAACACAAAATAGATTAAAGAGTTAAATGTAAGAGCTGAAACTAAATCTAAAAAAAATAAGGGAAACTTGATATGAGTTTAGACCATGTTTTCTTGGATATGACACTAAAATCACAGACACAAACAAAAATAAACAAATGAGGCTACATTTTTAAAAAGCTTCTTTACAGCAAAGTAAATAATCAAAAGAATAAAAGGCAATCTATGAAATGGAAGAAAATATTTGCAAACTATATATCTATAACAGGTTAATTTCTGAAATATATAAGGAACTCCTACAACTTAAAAGCAAAACTACCCAAATAACTCGATACAAAAATGGCCAAAAGACTTGAATATATATTTTTCTAAAGACAGATAAATTTTTAAACTTTACTTTCATCTAAACCTTACTTATTCCTGAATTTTTCTTAACTTTTCTCCAAGTGCCTATAAGGGTTTCCCTGGCAAATTAATGATAAATCTCTCTGATATCAAGGATTTGCCTTGGACAACCCCACTTAAAATATATTCTCCTTGCTAGATTGGAAGTTTTCTCACTAATCTTTTAGGTGACTATTTTTCTCCTTTCACTTTTTGTTTATTCAAAATGGCCCATATTGACGTAATATCCTGTAACAGAAATTGTTTGTAATCTACCCTATCATCCATTCTCCCAATCTTCTTTGGTAACAGATCACTGAATTTTATCCAAATAGCAGCATATCCAGCTAAAAGACTACTTCCAGCCTATCTTAAAGCAAGATGTGCTCAGGTGACTACATTCTAATCCATGAAATACATTTCACGTGCTGCATAGTGACGTTTTTAGTCAATGACAGACTGCATATTGAACTGTGGACCCATAAGATTATAATGAAGCTGAAAAACTTCTGTCAGTGACGTTATCACTATCATAACATCATAGCATAACACTTCACTCATGTGCTCATAGTGCTGCTGGTATAAACAAACCTACTGCCCTGCCAATCCTATAAAAATGTAGCACATGCAATTACACATAGTACATAATACATAATAATGATAATAAGTGACTATATTACTGGTTCATGTGTTTATTATACTATATTATTTTTAGAGTGCATTCTTTATATATATAAAAATGTTTTCTGGGGCTGGGGATGTGGCTGAAGCGGTAGCGCGCTCGCCTGGCATGCATGCGGCCCGGGTTCGATCCTCAGCACCACATACCAACAAAGATGTTGTGTCCGCCGAGAACTAAAAAAAAAATAAATATTTAAAAAATTCTCTCTCTCTCTCTCTCTCTCTCTCTCTCTCTCTCTCTCTCCCTCCTCTCTCTCCCAAAAAAATGTTTTCTGTCAAACACTATGCTGTGTCACACTGGCAGAAGCCTCATACTGTGTTTACCACATCTGTTGATTGCATCAAAAGGCTATGTGGAAAAATTTACCTGTACTATCTAGTTACATGCCAGTATGCTCTGTGGTGTTCACACAATGAAGCAATTGCCTAATGGTGCATTTTGAAGGATGTATCCCCATTATTAAGTGACCAATGCAAGACTGTATAAGTAGAAATGAAAGAAATTGCTAAAATGTCCTTAAAAGGAGCAAATGAGCCCTTCTTATTTTCCCCTTCCTCTATGCTGATGCTTACAATGCAAATTGATATCTGCAGCTCTACCAGCTTCCTTGCTTTGTGAAAATGAGGACAGAATGGTTAGCTGGGAAGAATATGAGTTATCTGTTGTGTGTTGTACAAAAACCATCTGTCTTGTCTGACCTACTAATTTTTTTAACAGTGTTAAGAATCAAACCCAGGGCTTCACGCATGCTGGGTAAGTGCTCTACCACTGAGCTACATCCCCAGCCCATTAAGCCATGATTATACTAGGTTTTCTCTCTCTTGCAGTTGAAATTGATTCTAGCTGATACATTTTTCCTGCTCATTTTTCATGTCCCATTGAAAGTAACTAAACTATGTCCCACAGTATTTCAATATCCAACACACCTAATAATATTTCCCTACCTATGTAGGGGATACAGATATTAACAGAATTTTAAACCCTAATCCTACTTTTCATTCTTTTAATATCTACATATCAGCTTAATATTATGCATTGCATACTTGGTATTATGGTTTGGGTCTGGAGTGTCCCCAAAAAGCTCATGTATTGAAGGCTTTGTCTCCAATGCAGCAATGTTCAGAGGTGAGGATTTGGGGGTGATTGAATCATGAGGATTAATCATCAGTGGATTAATCTACTGATAGCTGAATGGACTACTGGGAGGTGGTGCAAACTATAGGCATGTGAGACATGACTGGAGGAAGTAGATCACTGAGGTCATGCCCAAGAACTCCATTCACATACATTCATGTAAAACCAAGAACAAGATATACATACAAGTAAAAGATTATATCTTGTTCTTTGGCCTCAAAGAACCCTCCTCTCTCCCTCTCTCTCCCTCTCTCTCCCTCTCCCTCCCTCCCTCTCCCTCCTTCTCCCTTCCCCTCTCCTCTCTCTCTCTCTCTCTCTCTCTCTCTCTCTCTCTCTCTCTCTCTCTCTCTCTCTCTCTCACTACCAGGAGCTAAGGAGGTCTCCTATGCCACACCCTTTCACTGTGATGTTCTGTCTCACTTCAGGTTCAAAGCAATGGAGCCAGCCAACCACAGACTAAAACCATGAATCAAAACTAATCTTATCCTCCTCTAAGTTGTCTTGCCAGGTATTTCTGTCATGGCAATGAAAAGCTGAATGATATTCTTGATGATTTTTTCCTTTACAATTGAATTAAATCTTCACTCCAAATTATGATGGGAGACTACATGCCATGCAGAGGATGAAACTTGCTTCTCCAAGATGATTTAAGCAGAACATATTATTCACAGCGAGTTCAAATTCATGAACACCATCAAATCATTAGAGTAATGACAACTAAAGTTCTATCTATAGCTCACACATCTCTTTGGAACTCCAGTCACATACATTCATGTAAAACCTAAATTTGTCTTAAATTTTCACAGACAGCCTACATTGAACAATTCCAAAACAGAAGGCTTCATATTCCTTCTATAATATTTTTTCTGATCTCATCAAATGATGCCACTATCCTCCTGGAAGATATCTTCTATTCCTCCTTCATTCTCAGTGAAACTTCCAATAATCCTCTAAGGACTGTCTATACTATTCCTTGATATATCTTATCCATCTCTAGACTCTTATCCCAGTGACTCTCCCTTAACTCTGGCCCTAATCATTTCTTCCTTTGACAATTTCAGTGACTTGAGATCTCTTGTCCTTAGCAACACACTCTAATCCAGACTACACATTATACTGTCACTCATCCTTATGAGACATGTCAGAGCATGGCACTACCTTATTTGAAAGTTCTTGGTACTGGGCATGATAGTCTCTTGAGTAGACTACTCAAGAGACTAAGGCAGGATGATGACAAGTTCTAGGCCAACCTATGCAATTTAGCAGGATCCTGTCTCAATTTTTTTAAAAGTTTAAAAAGGGTTGGGGATGTAGCTCAATAAAAAGATGTCCCTGGGCTCAATCCCCAATACCAAAAATTAATAAATAAAAGTTTTCAGTGATGACCAGTCATGTAGAGATGCAAAGCTCAAGTCTTCAGTGTGATATTTAAGATCTTCCAAGATCCCAACCTGGTGCACATGGTTATTCTAACTCTTGCTGATTCAGCAATACAAACTTATTAATATTCCCATAAGCCATTCATTTATAATTGTATGCACATGATTGATTTGGTTTCTGAAAAATTCATTTGATTTTTACCTAGTGACCCACACCCTCAAGTATCAGCGCAAGTGTTTCTCCTAATGAGTCTTCTTCAACCATCTTATATCTCCAGGCCAACAGTCAAGTTTTTTCTTCACCAGTGTCCTCACACACATTTACGTGTGCTTATTTTGTACATGACTCAAAAATGTAACATTTTCCATAGCACTGAAGGTCTTGGAAATTAGAGAATAGTGGATCCATATGGGCCATCACTAGAATACTGTCATATTGCTGTGTGAATTCAGTGACTCACATGGATTCAGTGACTTCAGAAGTCCACAGAAGAACTTCAAGAGAAAAGTCCACCTCTACTCTCTAATCCCTCTCACCCTAATTATTCAAGGGCTGGTCTTACTTCCAAATATCACAACAATAACTTTGACTCCACTCTAGGCCTGGTATCACCTAAGCTCTGGGCCTGGTCTGGCTGGGAGACCCAGGCTGTTCATCCCAGAAGTCCCTTTATGTCAGTGGCTTTGCTTCCTGAGTAATGAGTTTGAGTAGCTGGGGCCCTAGCATAGCTAACCCTTTCCAACCACTAAGGACACTGTTCCCTTGGCCTGGCTTGAATGGTCTCATGTAGCTGGATTTATTCATTGCCATTAAATTCAACATTTCAGAGGAAATATTGTCCAGGACTTCTTGTCTTCATCTCTTTTTCCTTTTAGCAAATAGAACCTCTGCCTGATTACACTCCTACTCCCACCCCCACCCCAAGCCCAGAGTCAAGTGGAATAATTGCAGGGAAGTTACCATGTTTTCTGCAGAGTTAAGAAATGAGAAATTCAATATGTGTTTACAATGATAGCAAAGTTAAAATAGCTCATCTCATGCTACATTGCCAAATGAAGGATAACAGAGACATAAACATTGTCCTTAAAAAGATTCTTTTGGAAGAAAAGTATGAATCGAATCATTTACTGGAGTACTGTTTGAACAGATGGTGTGATTAACAGCTAACATGTAAGCCATCTTGGGAGTTTATGGAAAAGTAAACAAGTGGAGCTAAAAAGAAATCACTTTATTCCCCAAAAGGTTCTTTCATTCATTTTACTAGGAAAATTGGAAAGCCTATGTTTTGAAGGCTGTGCTTCCTTGGGGGAGGTTAGGAGTGAGCAGGAGAGTCTCTTTAGAGCAAGACCACTTGGATGAGGGGTTGAGCTCCAAACTCACTTGCTGAGGGAAAATAGGGGTCTGAACAGCCAGATGCCTCCTGGTCAGCCACTAAGGACGCTCTGTTCATCTTTGATTGTTCTGAATGGCTTGGTGTGCCTTGAGGGAGGGAAGAAGAGTTAAGATGTAGAAACCAATTGTGCTCTCTGCACTCTGAAAAAGCACTTTCCAAGGACTGTTTTCTCTAAGGCTAGTCCAATGTCCTTGGGTGTCATGTGTTTGTTAGAAGGCTGTGTGATGGTTTAGAGGTGAGATGGCCCTCAAGAACTCCTTCAGTGTGTGACAATGACAGGAAGCTCAGAGGTAAAATGATCGGGTCAGGAGAGCCTTAACCTAATCAGTGCATTGATCCACTTGAATGGATTAACTAAGTGGTAGCTATAAGCAGGTAGGATGTGGCTGGAGGAGGTGGGTTACTGGGGACATGTCTTTGGGGTTTATATTGTTTCCCTGGTGAGTGAGCACTCTCTCTGCTTCCTGACTGTCAAGTCCTGAGCTGCTTTCCTCCACCACGCCCTTCTGCCATGATGTTCTGCCTTCCCTCAGGCCCAGAGCCATGGAGTTGGCCATCTATGGGCTGAGACCTCTGAAACCATGAGCCCCAAATAAACTTTTCCTCCTCCAAAATTGTTCTTATCAGGTCTTTTGGTTGCAGCAGCATAAAGGCTGAATAAGATAGGCCAGTTTTCCCAATGGGGAAACTGAGGTACATAAAGGAGGAAGGGACCCACCAAGAGCTGCCACTGACACCCTGGCCTGTGGGGTTCCAGAGCTCTAGGAAGAAGCAGCAGTTAATAGAGGAAAGAGCAATGAGCAGGACATCTGAGACATGGGTATTAAAGTCTCCTCTGCTAGTTCACGCCTTGGGGACAACAGCTGCTCCCTTAGGCTCCATGGCCTCTCCAACTTTAAGGTGTGGCTTCCATACCAGATGATGGGCTCTAACATCATCCATTCAGTACTAAAATGGTATTGAGAGACCAAGTGGCTTCCCCAGCCCCATTCATGACCATCCTCATCTGACATAAGGAGAAAGTAAGTGCTTGGACGCTGGGACCACTGAGGCCACCGTGCCACCACTTAGGCAAACCTCGAAGGGGCTGGCTGAACTTTGGCAGAGCTCTTTCCCTGCTGCCTTCACCAGAGCACATTCTTCTGAGTGATGGCCACCACAAGTGGCCTGTGCACTTGTCCATTTGTCCAACATGTGTTGAGTGTGCAGTGATGCTCGGGCATCATGCTCGACACTGGGGAAACACTGGTGAGCAAGAGGGATGTAGTTTCTCTCCTTCCAAACTAGACCCAGTGGGAGACATGGAAGTGGCCAGATAATTAAAGCATAGAGGGATAAATGTGAGCACAAGGAAAGTGAACTGGAGCTCTAGCGGAGGAGTCAGGGTCGTGATGTTGGCACCAAACTAAATTTTCATTAGCCATCCAGATATTAAGAATCATACAGGTGGACCGTTGCAGATTTGCTTGCCTTTCATCCTGACATGTGGTCCTACTTAGATGCACATGTTGCTTTCCCAGGCATTAGAGCCAAAAGCTGCCAGGAAGGCAATGAAACCTTTTTATGTTTCCAAAGATCTAGCAACTTAATTAAAGAGGAAGAGAACGTCAGTGATAATAATCCAGAAATAAACACTTTCTCTTGGGCATGTTCTTGTAAATATTTCTGAGCTCTTTCATATGAACAGCCTTTAAATTTCCTCTCTGGAACTGAATCCCGGAGACTTTGAAATGGTTTCCTTTAGCAGTTTGAAACCTTGGATAGTATATCCTAGCAGGTGTACTAGTACCTAGTACCTGCTTTCCTGAGGTTTTTTGCTTGTTTCATGTTTGTTTAAAGGACTGTGAGAATGTTCCTCTCCCCATCTTTGAATTACATTTGGAATTCACTCCAGGTCTCTAGTAAATGGAATGGAAAAACTTACAGTGTGTTCTGTGTTGATATGGGACACTGCTCACCACAGGGACTCATTCCTGGGATGGAATGATCCATTTGGAACATTGCTCCAGGTCCTCAGAAGAAAGGAATTCCTTCAGGTACCTATGTGCTATAACGCTCACCCTTTTGCACCTCACTTTATAGTCACTTCTGTCCAAGTGCTATCCTTACCAACCCTTAACCAGTTTTAAGTTCCTGCAACTAATGACAGTGTCTTGGTCTTCCTGACAGGCCACTCGCCTAGGGCCAATGCCTTGTATGTGGTAGGTGCTCATTCAATATTTAGCCAATGCCCAAACTTCCAATATTGTTTTAGGAACTCTTAGTACTGTTTTATTGGCATGTTAAGCCTGCCACAATTCATTTGCAAAGGTAGCCATCTTCATTCTTTTCCACATGGCACTAATATTGTTTCATTAATTTACCAAGTGATAAAAATGTGTACTTTAAACTGGTTAGTCAGAGGACCAATCAGTTTTTTAATATTTCATTTGTGTTCATTTTCAGTAATTTGTTGAATAGACTAACTTCTGGCCTTAAAATCTATATGCTTGTCCTAAAAGAGAGACATGACAATAATGACACTTCCACTCACTATACTTTATTCAGACTATAATACAATAAAGGTTCAACAAATATGAACAAAGGATTATAATTACTCCTTCTAAGTCTATAATGATTGAATTGTATTCTTGCTATATTTAATTTCCATTAAAATTTATGTTGAGTTGTTTATTGGTAAAAAGAAAATATTAGTTACCACGAATTTTGGTGGTCTTTATATTGATCATGGGAAACCAAACATACTTGAAATGATAGAGCTATAATAGTCCTTGATAACTTTCTAGAGCTGTGGGAGTTTCCTCAAGTGGGAAAGGAAGTCAGAACAATTTTTTTTTTCTTTTTGGTACTGGGGATTGAACCCAGAGGTGCTTAACCACTCAGCCACATTCCCAATCCTTTTTTATATTTTTTTTAGAGACAGGGTCTCACTGAATTGCTTAGGTTCTTGCTAAGTTGCTGAGGCTGGCTTTGAACTTGTGATTCTCCCGCTTTAGCCTTCCAAGTCGCTGGGATTACAGGCATGTGTCACTGCACCTGGCTGATGGTCACAACAATTTTTATAATGTGACATAATGACTGTGAAAATCGGCATAGGATTGGGAAAAGAGCCCAAATACTTTTTATGGTCATGTTTAGGCAATGAGATTAAGATTCTATGTGGCTTTTGTTCTATGACCTATAATTTCCTTAGCTTCCAGGTTTTCCATTTTGATTGAAAACAGTGGTGATTACAAATAGTCTGGCAAGATTCGTTTGTTTTACAGATGAGAAAGTGAAAGTCCTGGGTGTCTGACAAAAACTAGTCAAGAAATCTGAGCTCTAAACTTTAAGTTGTACTTTGACTTCAGACTTGGGGAAGACACAGACAGGATTTCATTTTTTAATTAACCTACAAACTGAGGTGCAATAGAAATTCTAGGCATAGGAAACCTAAAACTCATTATAAAGTCAAGGGTGAAAGCATGGTTTTACACGAGTACTGTATATGCTTATTAAGCTTCCCCTTTCTTTGGACTGGAGCAGCCCAGACCTGTGGGATCTCCTTTGAAATACTACCAAGTGCCTCTTCTCATTTACTCACTCTTCCCAAATTCCCATTTCCAGTAGTGGCTTCAGTCTTCCATGGATGCTCATGACCTCTGGTGCAAAAGAATATTAGACAGTTTGGGCAAGTGGCTATCAATATATCCGGGTGTAAGTTGATTTCACTGAAGGAAATCTGAACTTTTGTCATCATGGGTGCTAATTCCTGCTAATTGCTAACACCTCATAATTAAATTGGCAGAAATTTCACTACAGGGTCAGGGGATATAAAAACTGGCAAGCTTATTAAAAGGCAGCCTTCTCAGAGGACTGTAAGACTGGGAATTGGGGGATGAACAGGGTGTTTCCAGGTCTTAGTTATAGGAGAGATCCCGAGGACACAGAGGGCCATAAAGGAGTGTTGTTTGATACAGAGCATGAGACCTGTGGATGCAGAAGAAACTGATAATTTCAGTGACCTGTAGGTCATGGGTGCCTTCCAATTGATAAAATGCAAATTGCAAGTGCAGCATGGTACTCATGCTAGAGGACATGATTTCAAGAATAATTGCCATCCTTTCTAGACCAGCAATGGTAAACTGTAGCATAAATTCTAGGCCAATCCACCATCTGTTTTTCAGAGAAAGTTTTATTAGGGAACAGCCATGCCTACCCGTTTACATAATTTCTATGGCTGTTTTTATGCTACAATGTCAGAGCTCATTAGATGCAACAGAGATCTACGTCCTGCAAAATATAAAATATTCCTTACTACAGAAGAAATTAGACAACCATTTTTTCTAGATCATATAAAAGAAAGGTTAGTTGGAAATGATCCTGAAAGAATCCAGGATAAAAAGGGAACTAAAGAGATCCTGATCAGAAAAATGTAGACTCAGATTGCTAGTGGCACTACAAATTGGTACAACCACTCTGGAAAGCAGTGTGGAGATTCCTTAGAAAACTTGGAATGGAACCACCATTTGACCAATTATCCCACTCCTCAGTCTATAACAAAGGACTTAAAATCAGCATACTGTAGTGACACAGTCACATCAATGTTTATAGCAGCTCAATTCACAATAGCTAAACTGTGGAACCAACCTAGATGCCCTTCAATAGATGAATGGATAAAGAAACTGTGAGATAGATATATATATATATATATATATATACATACATACATACAATGAAAGAGAATAAAATTTTGGCATTTTCAGGTAAATGGATGCAGTTGGAGAATAGCACACTAAGCAAAGTAAGCCAATCCCAAAAAACCAAAGGCCAAATGTTCTCTCTGATAAGTGAATGCTGGTCCATAAAAGGGGAAGGGGGCATGGAAAGAATAGAGGAACTGTGATTGGGCAAATGGGAGGGATAGGAGGGGGCATTGGGGTAGGAAAAATGGTGGAATGATAAGAACATCATTACCCTAGGTATATGTATGACTGCACAAATGGTACAACTCTATATCATGTATAAACAGAAAAATGAAAAATTGTGCTTCATTTATGTATGGTGAAATGAAATGCATTCTGGTGTCATGTAAAACTAATTAGAACAAATTTTAAAAGATAAAAACAAACATAAAAGGAATCCAAGCCTACAGTGTGGAAGTTTAGTAATGAAAAAGTTTGATATAGAGAGGTAAGGGTGGGGAGAAACTGTAGTCTGAACAAAATAGACATGCATGAATGTATTTCTATAAGGGTGATTCTGAATCATCTAAACCTGGCATTGGCAAGCTACAGCCTGCCAGTCAAAACTGGCCCAACATTTTTTGTTGTAATTCAAGTTTTATTGAAACACAATCTTATTCATTCATGTCTGAGTTTTCTATGGCTGTAGACATATTACAAAAACCTTTAATGCAATCTAAAACATTTAACTCTTTATCCTCAAACTCACTTCTCTTTTGGTCTTCTTCAATTTGTAAGACTTTTGAATCAGCTTTGAGGACTCATTTGATCTTTCTTAGGTCTTCCTATTGTTCACCTATTCCAGACACATTCCCAGTTGTATTACCCATTATAAGAGCAAATGAGAGGAACTATATCAGGAGGCAATAATTTAACTCATGCCTATATACCATATCCCAAATCATAGGTGATAGAGTAAACTTGAAACATTAAGGCTTATCATTGGATTAAAAATTTTTTCCTAACATGTTGATTGCCCAATCAATGTTAGAGTGGAAGCATATCTCCAGTGATGTATCCAGGGTCCTTTTTATTGAAAGGACTTCAATAAAAAGCCAGAAGAAAAATTTGTTAAATTTCTGGTAACAGGAAAAAAAACAGAAAGTGATAAATGAAGTTTTAAGTACCAGAATTAATGTTCGAAAAGAACTCGATGGACTGGAACCCTGAGACAAATGGAACAAGATAGAGCGTTGTTTGGCAAATGGTAAAGCTGAGCCTTGAGGTTAAAAAAATCAATTATATAGTTACGTGACATGAGCTAAATGGTTTGAGAGTAGTTCATGTAGAAAAACAAGTATTCATATTCTTTATTCACTGCTAAGTATAGTACTACTAAAAATAACTGGGTATCCTAGATGACTTAGTTCAGCTACCACAGTCCATCTCAGGAATAGATATGGGTTTGTGGTTGAGGTGTCTTGAAACTATATCAGCTGAGATGAGGTGGATGGACCACAGCACGGTTAAAATAGAGAAAGACATTCTAACTGTGAGCTTAATATTATAATGAGTTTCTGTGGTAATCCCCAATCCCACACAGGGATTGAGAGGTTTTCTGGGACACAAGACTATCAAATGCTAAAACCAGGAAAGTTCTGGACAAACCAGGATGTCTGCTCATACTACACTATCTTCAGCAACAATTATTTCCTGTTTATTAAACAAAAAATTGTACTTGTTCTAACCTTAGGACCTTAGTACTTGCCATTTACTCTGCCTGGAACTCTATTTCCCTACATTGTCACTTGTGGCTGTTTCTTTTGTGTCATTTTAGTCTCAACTCAAATGTGTCTTTCCATATATAACAACAATTTTGTTCCACCACTCTCTTTCCTACCATCCTCTTTTATTTTCTTCATAACAATTCTGGCTATGTGAAATTACTCTCCTTTTATTGTCTGTCTCACCCCATTAGAATGTAAGTTAAATAAGAGAAAAAAATCTTAATTATTTTGTGCAATGTTATATTCTCAGCAACTAAAACAGAACTGGACACATAGGAAGAATTCAACACTTATTTGTTGAATGAATAAATGAATGATGCTGCATAACCAAGAAACATAGACTGAATCTTTACATATACATGCCAAAGGCTCTGAGAAAAGTATCATGAGAAAAGGTAAATAAAGATACCTGTAAACTTTCAGATGAAGTCATACAAGTCAGTATGATGTCAGGATGGCTCTAGCATACTCTGGTTATACCATGGTAAATTTATGAGGTTGCTATATAAATACTATAGATACCCAGAACATTCAAGTTTGGGCTGTTTGCATGTTCTGTGTTGTGCTCCTAAAATGAAAAAATTCTGTTTTCATCTTATAGTTCTTGAGATCCTCTGGCTCTAGTCAAACTATCATCAGAGACTTATAGATTTAAAATTAAAAGATTCAGAGAAAAAATATTTGTGGTCTCACAGCCAATGTCCCTTTTAGAAATATTGGCTATAAAGTTTCTATTATGAGCTCCCACATTACATGGTTATTTTCTCCCAAGATTTCAGTCCATTGCATCATAATTAAGTCCATAGCATCATTTCCCCTCAAAGCTTCTTTAACCTTCTGAGAAATGAAATTGTCAGCAAGGCAAATCCCAAATTGATCAGATGCCCCACATTTAGCAGAATGAGACTTCTATCAGGTGCCTGGACAGCTGAAGCCTTCCATCCCTACTGTAGCTTCCCTCTGTGCCAGTTCTGTAATCTTCATTAGGGAAGCATCCACCATGTCTTTTGTGACATATTTCCTTGATGGCACTGCAATTTCTCCCAATTTTTATGCTCCTGTGAAAGTTCACAGTCTTATTCTCCTTCATATTTTGTGGATTTCCATGGAAGTTAAATATACTTTGAACATGCTGGGTGAGAAGGTCCCTAGGCTAGAACCACCAACCCTCTGTGGATAGATAGAAGTGCCCCACAAAATTCCAATGGGAAGTGACGATCTGGCTGAAAGCCTTCCTCTTCTGTTGTCTTTTAGAAGCATACTGCTATCAGTCAACATATTTTTTTGTACAAAGAAGCTAAAAATTTAAAATTTCCACAAAAAAAAGGTTATCCAGGGTCAGATGGCCAAAAACATTTAGTCGGGATGATTGAATGCAGCATTAAAATACCTGAATGGAAGAATCCATTTAGTCAAAGTGACATCAAGAGCTTTTATTTTTCTAACTTTCATTTTCTAGCTTTCATTTCAACAAAAATATTTTTTAAAGTTTCTTCTGTACAAGGGAGAATTCCAAAGCAAACAGGAATAATTCAAGTTTAGTCTCAATATTCAGAGGCTTAGGTTCCCAAAGTATACATTCAGCATTAGATATATTATAAGGGGGTCTAAAGCCCTTCAAATTAAAAGTAAAACACTAAATAAAAATTTAAAAACATTATCTAATCTCTGTTGGGCTTGCAATCATACTTCGTAGAGAACCCAATTGATAAATATAGCATAATCATCCTGAGGACCTCAGAGGACATAAAAATTGTTATAAAGACACACTATGATATAGACCTTGGTCTCCAAAATTGTTTAATTTTAATTCTTCATAACACCGCTTGAACATTCAAACTGCTAGAAGAAAAGATAGTGAGCCGGGTGCACTGCCACATGCTTGTAATCCGTGACTTGAATGGCCAAGACAGGAGAATCACAAGTTCAAGGCCAGACTCAGCAATTTAGTGAGACCTGTCTCAAAAACAAAAATAAAAGGACTGGTGATGAAGCTCAGTGGCAAAGCACCCCTGGGTTCAATTTCAAGGAGAGAGAGAGAGAGAGAGAGAGAGAGAGAGAGAGAGAGAGAGAGAGAGAAAAGAAAGTAAATGTAAATGAAGAACTGCCCACACACAATTAAGTCTCCTTTTCATGAAGACCAGCCCTCATTCCCAATCACTACGTTTATTGACCAGAATAACATATGCTGAGATTCTCATTCACTGAGATTCTCATTGACCAAGGTAGAAGGAAGTGAACTCTAAAAGAGCTAAATACAGGACTGGGACTGGGGCTCAGTGGTAGAACACTTGCCTAGCATGTGTGAGGCACTGGGTTCAATCCTCAGCACCACATGAAAACAAATAACAAGATAAACATATTGTGTCCGTGTATAAGAAAAAAAGAGCTAAATATAGTAGATGTCTCCTTCTCCTCCTTTGTTTTCTGTCTCCCTGTTTGCATTGAGAGACACTAATTGCAAAGCAGGGACATCCCACTAAGTCCTTCAGGTACGAACTTTCTTCCATACTGAAATTATCAATTCTTAAAACACCGTAAGATTAACCAAATTTCCAAAGTTTCTTCATATTCAGATTATGGCTACTATTAATGCTATTTTAAAATATCTGTGATCTGTAAGTAGACTATATTTTGGCAAACACCAATATTTTAAAAGAATTTCAATGTTTTCAGAAAGGACATCTCGATTTATTTTTCTGTTGCGGGAAACAAAGTTATAGAAATTTTGGACACTACATGAAGAAATATCATTTTAATATTTATACAGGCAAAGAAAAACTGTGTGTCATGAACTAGCACCCATATTATTATTATTATCATTATCATTATTATTATGTATGCTAGAAAATTATTTTATTGCTTTTTGGACACCAACTTTTTGTGATAATCTTATTACAAGCTACCTCTGTGTAAATAAAAGGAAAATATATTTAAACAAGTAGAAATAAATGTGCATGATTCACCAGCACAGTTAACTCAAGAATTTCCAGCCTTATAACCACAACTGATAGGAAGATTTATTACCACAGCTGCTTGTATTAAACTTCTTTTCCTTGCAGTTGAAGGAATCAAATTTCTTCTTGGAGATTAGTCATTTGTGGGGGTGTCACCAACTGCAAAATGCTTCTGTTATGAATGAGGTGCACTTCTCTGTTGCTGTCCTCCGGCCCTAAGTCAGTGAGTAATTTTCATCTCTTTATGTTTCTTTCCCGCCTACCATCAGGAACAAATTTTAATGACTTACGCAGTCAAACTTTCTTTAGTTGTTATGCAAACCTAAAACTTCAGATTGTATTGTTTCTGGTAATAAAATAACCTCACAAAGAAAGGTAGGATGAAGTGACATTTTGCCACATGTTTACAAGAATAAAATTCCTGAAGGAAAAGGTCTATGCGGGATACAAAAACAGGAAGGGAGTTAAAGTATCTTGGGTGGCTATAAAATGTGCCAGGCACTGCACTAGGCTCTTTATAAAAGTATCTTACCTCATTCTTGAGACAATTCTTCAAAAGAATAGGTGATACTCCCATTTCACAGATGAGGAACTTGACCTTGTCAAGATTGTGCAGTTTATTAGTGAATAAACAAGTATTTAGGCTTAGATCCAGCTGGCTCCCTTGCTTTCTTCCTGGGTTGCAGTGTTCCGTCTTTTGTCAATGAGAAATTAACCAATAATTCGAAGTACTAATAAATCTAGCCATTTACTTTGAAGAGACTGATTCTGTGCCTAAATAAGAAAATCCTAAAGCCACAAAAGATGTCAACTGGTCATTTCTTCCACTCCCTACTAAAATCATGCAAAACTGATAAGGCTGTATTTTCTTTTTCAACACTTCTGGAAACAAACACTTAAAATTTTCCTTGTACCTTTTCACAATTTTCGGTAACTATTGTCTTCATGGAATCCTTTTATCTAATAAGATTTCCCCATCTTCCTTCGAGCTCTTGTTTGCAACTATATGGAGATGGTAGGCTCTGCACATATTAAGCTTCTGTCAATTGAAAATAGATGTCAGAACAATTGAACAAAGAATGAGATTTTAGTAAATCCACCAATTGCTTGGTTTATTTCATGACAGTTTGGCTGGTGTTGTTTTGCCATTGAATTGACTGGTTGCTTTAGCTAAATATACACTTTCTAATTTACCATCTATTCATGGTGGTTCTAATATGACATGTAAGTGCAACAACAACAAAAGTCTGAATAATAAAAAGTTTCAGGCATTCACAATGGAATATTTGAGTTTAAATTTTAAAGTCATTTTTTATATTTGTGAAACAACTTAAATCCAACAAAAACTTTTTTGGTGGGGAAATGTTGCACTTTTGCCTCTTTATTCAATCAAGGGCAAAATTGATCATCTAGCTAAGATCCCTTATAAGAATAATTACTGAGTTTGAATCAATGTTAATAATAGTCTTACTTGATCAGATATAAGTACTTCTATTGGGGCTCTAAGTGTCCAAATAACTTAATCTTTCCTAGTCATGTTTCTACAAGACAGAAAAGCAAAGAGAATATATATATATTCACCCTTGAATACCTGTATAGCCAAGCCTAACCCAGTGAAACAAATGGCACATGATAACTAATTAGAACATGAACTGCAACAGGCTACTGAGATGCTCTTCCTCATTTTCTCATGTAGATGCCATTAAGTTGTAGCTCCTTTCCCAGCACCTGAGATGAGTAAATGGGCAGTCTAAAGAGCAATAATGCCTCTGAGGTGACTGGATTTATCCTTACTGGATTTTTCTAGCACTGTCAAATGCTTCTTGGAAAGAAGGCAGCCTGGTCACAGTGCTTGGGAACAGCCTTAATCATTGTTGTAGTGAGATGGGATGCTCAACTTCATACCCTCATTTACTTTTTTCCTCAGTCACTTCTCTTGATACTATTATTCCACCTGCTGAAAACCATATGTACTTACCCAATGTTTCAGGGACTTCCCTACCATCTCCTGTACCAGCTGTTATACCCTCGTGACCACATCCCTCTTTCTGGGCATGACAGAGGATCTCCTCCTTGCTGTCATAGTTTATGGTGGACGCATTATGATGTAATTTCCATTACAAATAATCGGCTTTGCATACAGTTGGTCTTGGAAACCTGGATCAGTGCCTTCTTAGTAGCAGTCATACCAATCATTGCAATTCCTGTCCATTTTTGTGGACGCAACATCTTCAAATATTTTACCTATGAGGTGCAGATCCTGCTAAAGCCTGCCTGCTCAGACACTCCTGTCAGACTAATTCTGCCCCTTCCCTTCACCTTTATCTTCATTTTCTATTCCTGCATTCTGGTTACCATGATGAAGATCCATTCTACGGAGGCCAGGCTCAAAGTTTTCTCTGTGGATCCCGTCTTACCTGTGGTTATCTTATTTTATGGGACTGTCATCCATATGTCCCTGAAACCTCAGAAAAAGGAATCTCAGAAAGAAGACAAAGTCTTTACAGTATTTTATGGAGCAGTTATTCCCATGTTAACTCCTCTTATTTATAATTTATGGTTTGTTTGTTGGGTTCCAGGAATTGAATCCAGGGATGCTTAACCACTGAGCCACATCCCCAGCTCTTTTTTGTGTTTTATTTGGAGCAGGGTCTCACAAAGCTACTCACTCAGTTGTTGAGGCTGGCTGTGAACTCACAATCCTCCTGCCTCAGCCTCCCAAATCACTGGGATTACAGGCGTGCGCTATAGCACCTAGCACAATTCATGTTTTTAAAGGTAAACAACAAAAATCTTAGTGAACATTCTCTGGTCAACACTAGCCACTCATTAACAAGTTGACCATTAATATTAGTGTCTTCTCAAGCTACATTGAGATCTAAAGACATAAATGTACCCCAAACAGTTCAGAGAGAGAATAACAGTAGAAGGTACTTGAAGGTGGCACAACAGCTATATAGCCCATCAGGGAAAACTTATTTTCTGGGCTATAAACCGCAAGGGTTTTGTAACCAACCATCATCTTTGTAGTTGCCACACAAGGTGAATAAAATTCAAACACAAGACAGAGGTTACATAACAATAGTTTAACATTTGCTCTTCATATTTCATAAGCATTTCCCCCAATTTGAACCCAATAGACAAATAGTTCCTCAATTTCCACATTTAGGTGATAATATCTCATGGAAAAAAATCTGTTGTATGTAAAGTAATCTATCTTTTAATTAGTGCTTTTAAATAAATTATTCTAGTTTATCATAAAATTGCTTATTTTAAAATATTTTACATATGTAAATATTAATAAATCTTTTCTCAACCAACATTGTTTCAACAAATATTAAATTTCCATTGTATCAATTTCTCATAAAAAATGTCTAAACTGAAATTGTTATTCTTTTGCCTTCTTCTGTTTCTCTGCCTTCTCTTCCATGATGTGCTTTAGCGACCCTCTGGCCATTTCAACTCCCACTTCTCATACACATTTATGAGCTTTAGCATTTCTGCTTGTCCCAAGAGTCTTCATGGCCAAGACTGTGATTATTTTTCTCCTTTTTCTTCATTTAATAAGATGCAATATGCACTTTCTTTTGTTGACAGGCAGAATTTATTATATACTTTGTATCATGGTATCTTGTGGATTCTTTTTCTTATCTTAGCTTTCACCAACTGACTCCACAATTATTCTGCCACATTATGGTCAGAAGGTAGATAATGTCTTATTTCTAAACCTCCTTCCCTCAAATAGCATATTCTTGGATGGATGTTTCTCTGAAAGCAATGTTTTCTATCCTTGGCTTTTTCTTCACTTTCTTTATGAGGGTTGATCCTTTCTGGGTCCTAAAAATAAAACAACAAACACAGAAAATATACGAATGATGTCTTCCCATAAGTCATTTGCCACTACCAATGAAGTGTGACACCTATTTCCCGATTGTTATGATTTGCTGCCCAAAGATCCAGAGGAAAAAACACTAGGAAGTTATTCTCCATTGATACAGTTGGAACCTCTTTCATTGGTATTTTCTTTGGAATCAATTATTCTAGGTACTTAGGGGGTGAGAGTATGGGGGCAGGAAAAAATTCCCTGTCAGTTTCACACTGCACTTTGTTAATGGTGCCCTGTACATAATCCAAAAATGATTGGATTGTGGACTATGGAATCAGAAAACGTGGATTTGAATTCAATCCCTGCATTTATTACCTATGGCATCTTGGGTAAATTACTTAACTGCTCTGGACATTATGCTTTCCATCCACAAAATAAATATAATAATAATAATACTTTTTCGCATGGTGTTATTAGAAGAATTAAATTTATAGTCTATATCAAGTGCCTGGAACAGTTCTTGGCACATAGTAAGCATTTAATCAATGTTGAATATTATTGCTGTTTTCTGAAAGCTTCCAAATACTCCTGTTCTTTGTTTATAAAAGTATTTCCTTTATGTATCTTCCTGTCCAGAGTGTACAATAAGAAGCGTAACTGGCCCATTCTCTAATTTTAGAACACAATAATATCATATTTCCCTTTGGCTCTGATTTTTATGGCTTTGCTCTTAATCTGCTTGACTCCTATTCCAGTTCCTCTGACCTATGCTTGATATATTTTAAGTAGAGACAGCCTCAAACTTAGGAATGAGTTATGTCCAAAAGCTAACTCATAAGTCATCAGCTTGGAACTCAGAGCACGTTTTCTCTGTTGAGATAGGGTAACTACATTCCAAGGGCAGCTCACCAACATCTATTTAGGTCATCAGCACATCACTAATAATACTAAAAGTCCTAAGACTATTTTTTTAAAGTATGTTTGTTTATTGGAAGATAGGTTTTAAGTCCCCATTTAAGATTCTAACAGGCACTGTTAGATTGAATTGCTGCTCAAAAAATATATATATAATAAAAATATTCCTTGAAGGTCTCTGTGACCACCCTCATGCCCTAATGAGTGTATGAGGAAAATCATAACAAGGTATAAGAGTGGGGTTCAAAGAGTTTCTCTATAGAGTACAAAAATAATCATTTGTTTCTGTGTATGAGTCACTCATGATTCAAAGGACACCCATCCTCTCTTCATTTCTTTTTCTGCTATTGCTGGTGTTAGATGACTTAACACTAACCCTGGGGTCACTTATTTCAGAGACCTTTACTAAATGGCTTCTGTATGTTAGGGATGCCAATCCAAATACAACATTTTCTGCCTTTGAGAGGCTCACATTGCAGTTGAAGAGCAAAGGCACACAGTAAAGTGCTACAGATACTGGGATCCACTTTTGGGGTGTTTTGCTTTTTTTGTTTTGCTTGGGGGTTTTGATGTTGTTTGGTTTGGTTTGGTTTGGTTTTTGTGGTGTTGGAGATTGAACCCAAGGTGCTCTACCACTGAACTACAGCCCCAGACCTTTTCAATTTTTTTTTTGGGGGGGGGATCAGGGTCTCACTAAGTTGCTGAGGCTTGCCTTCAACTTGCCATCCTCCTGCCACAGCTGCTCAAATTGCTGAGATCATAGGTGTGATCCACTATGCCTGGTTTGTGATCCACATTTATATGAGCACAGAAACCAGTTCTTACTGGGCCAGTCAAGAAAAACTTAACAGAAAAGATGACAGTTTTAGTAGAGTACTTAGACATAGTTTGCCAATTGGATGAAGGAAGACAATTTCAGTGGATGTGATGTAAACAAGTACAAGTACAAAATCCTGCTTGGTGTCCTTCCAGATACTGCCAACAATTCAACATAACTGCAGCAAAAGATGTGGGAAGTGTTTTTGGCAATATATAAGACTTGTGAAAAAAGCAGTAGGCCAGATTATGGGTAACTTGGCATGCTGTACTTAAGGAACTTGCACTTTATTTATTCTATAGGTCAACAAACTGTAGCCTGAAAGATCAAATCTAGCCCTTGGCTTGTACAGCTCATCAGCTAAGAATGATTTTCAATTTTTTAAGAGATGTTTTTAAAAAGCAAGGAATATTCTACAAAGACTGTGTATCCTACAAAGTTTAAAATGTTTACTGTCTGGCCTCTTACAGAAAAAGTTTGCTGACTCCAATAAGTGCTAGGCAATCATTAAAGAATTTTGAGCAAGCCAGTAAAATGTTCAGCATTATATTTTAGACAGATCACTTTTGCAAAACAAAATGTACAACTTTGAAAAGGTTAAAATTTTTTTAAAAAACAAAAGTTTAAAAATTGGACAACATGCCAATAAGAAGGCCATTACAATAATCTGAGAGCTGATGTGGACCTTAACCAGTCCATGGCAAGAGGGATTTGGAGAAGACCTGCATCATAGAGTGATCTTTCTTTCTTTTTTTTTTTTTTCATTTTAACATGCAATCTCACTCACACTTAGCATATATTTTCTTAGAAGTCGTATCTTTAGTATGGATATAACAAGGGCTCTCAGGGGTAAGGGGATCTCTTCCTCAACATTATTCATTTCTTTCCCAACACCCAAGGAGCACAGAGAGACATGAAGAGGGTAAGGTCCAAAGAAACATAGCTATGTTTTATTCATATGGTATAGGCCCTTCTCTTACCAGAATAGAATATTGTGTGTGTGTGTGTGTGTGTATATATATATATATATATATATATATATATAATTTTAGTTTTGTTCAAATGAAATGATTTTAAAAATACTAAATATTCTCTGACTTCCTGCATAATCTTTGAAGCTCACGGATCACCTGTCACTCCTTTAGACTGCCTTTAGATGTGTCTCACGCATCATGAATCATGCTACCATGAGACCTACTAGGAAGATTTAGAAAAAAAACATTGTTTAGAAATATCAGTGACATCCAGTTTCTAAGTTTCTTTTTGCTCAAATATTATTCACCCTCCTCGTTTTATCACGTCGACCATTTCTTTCTTGTCCCTTGTGCTATAGAAACCCACAGATGTTTGCTCAGCCCATCCATAAAAGTCTTGGCATAATAGTGTCCAAATTTTGTTCAAGATATTTTAATGATTATTGTTTCATTTGAGCTTTGCAGCAATGTAATGTTAATTTACCAATGAGAAATTCAAGGCTCTGTAAACTAAAAAAAAAAAAAAAAAAATTGCTCACAGTTGCAAGGCTGGTTAGTACAGAAAGGACTAAAACCCAAAGCTGGTATATTTGCCACTGTGCTGCATCCCTAAGGACTATGGATCCAGATTTTCTCATCAACACCTTGTTCATGATGTTCACTCACATTTTGAGCTGTGAAGTCTGTGGCTGACTCACCCTTTCATTTGCTGCTTGGTTCTGCGTACCCCAGTATTAGCCTAGATCCATTCCTGTATTGGTACAGATGAAAAACTAATTTAAAGGAAAAAAAAGAATTCCATAAAGAATTCTCATAACTGGCTTAAAGTCACTTTAATCTATTTGTCTATAATCTCTCAAACACATGATAACCTTTTCTTCCTGAACATAAGGAAATGTCAGTCTCCTTACCTGCCTTTGCTGCTTCCCCATATTATGCTGGTTCTCTCAAACTATTGCAGACATTTGTCACTTGCTCTTTGATTTTCCCTATTTCTGTTCTAATTTATTTATTCATTTTCTGTGCTCTCCATTAGTTTGTTCTAAAATTGAAAATATCTATTTTTCTCTTCAAAGCATTTGGCTTCATTTCTTTCCTTGAGAGCTTTCTTTAAATTATTTTTTCATCTGTACCAATCTTCTCTGACAGCTTGAAATGAAAGCTGAGCTTCTCTCCTCTTGACCGTTTCTCATCATTTTCAATGCCTTCTCTTACTTATATGAATTTGCTCATCCTCCGCTTACTTCTGCCAAATTTCCAAGCTTTTAAGAAATTAATTTCAGCTATTACTATTGCATGACCAGAAAAAGTGTTATCTTTCATTTTATATGTCGGACCTCTACTGTTCCTTGCATATAAATCCTGTCAGCCCTACTGGATCACTTCTCTTTCTGTAAGCATATTGTAAAGTATTAGCATATACTTCCAAATAATCTTCCTTCAAGTGTACATTTTTGTACACAATTTTCTAAGTATTCAGCTTCACTGGTCAATTTCCAATTATCTCTGGCTCTATTCCCTTTTCTGAGATGTAATTGAAATGTCCCTCTACTCTAAAACCACTTTATTTTATGAAGAATGAAGAAAGGGCACCGCATCCTTAATTTACAAATCCAAGCTGTTCTCCCGAATTGAACATCCTTGATTGAATTGAACATCCTTGGTCGTGTCTTCCAATTCAGATCTTCTATCTTTCAGACATTTTCATGATAATGTTAAGCCAAAGTTTTTACTCCTCTTTTGTAGTCTTTCTTTCCTTTTCAAAAACAGAAACAAACCCTGCCACTTCGTGTGAACAATTGGCAAGTAGTATAAGCAAGCAACTGCATGTTACAGATGTAGAGGAAATAGATAAATTCTTTATTGGTAAGAAAAATGTGGTATGTATCTAAAAAGAACAAATCATAAAAATAAAATAAAGAAGAAATGTGAAATGTTTCTTTAAGATAGAAGAATTTGATCTAGGTTTAGAAACATTGGTGGGATTTTAATAAGCAAATTGTGGTATGCAATATGATCGTATTCCAAATTGCAAGAAAAATATATACAAGTTTAAAGGCATGTCATAGTGTATATTCACAGAATGGATAGTTCCTATTGTCTGAAAGACAGGATGCAAGTGACATACATCACGAAATGTAAGGTGGGGGCATGCTGTGAAACATATTGCTAATGAAAGGAATTTAGATTTCATTCTATGGTGAAGAGTGTGCCGTGGATTTTTTTTTTTTGAGTAATATAGTTGACTGTCAAATCTTTACTGAAAGAATGGATGAGTGAGTCAAAGATACATCCAAAGTGTTTCATTTGGGTGAGTAGGAAAAGAGTAACACTCTTTTTTCTAACACTCTGATTTATTTTTCTTTCAAAATTAAAACTTTGAATTATTATATAACAAATATTGAAAGCCCTCTAAAGTAGATTTTTTAAATTATTATTTGTTCTTTGTAGTTACATATGATGGTAGAATCTATTTTGTGTTGAGATTCACTGTGGTGTACCTCAACTTCATGCACATCCCCAAGAGTAACACTATTGACAAAGGAAAGAAAGGCAGGGGCCTGATGGTTTTGTTTGAAGGCAAATGGATTCAGCTTTGGATATAACTGAATATAAGGTGTTTAAAAGGCATCCAAGTTGAAAATTCATCAAATACATGGATATTCAGGTTTAAAAGGTTGGATATACAGATAAATATTGGAAGACAAGCACATAGTGAGGATAGTTAAAATTGTACAAGTGTGTGAATTATCATTCTCAAAATTAGAGAAAAGATCAGAAGGGGTAGCCATAGAGGATAGCCACACTTATGTGATAAGAAGAGGGAGGAGCAAGTTAAGGAGAAAAAGAAGTTGTAGGAGAGTAGTTCAGAGACTAAAAATATCATTGAAGTCAGAGGAAAAGAGAATTTAAAGGAGGTGATTACCAATGCCAAATATTTCAGATACATGGAGGAGGATGAGTTCAAAGAAACATTCATCCTGACAATTTGGAAGTTATTAGAAACTTTCAAATAGGATGTTACAGTAAACTGGAAGATGCAGAAGACAGATGGTATGGTATGGGTGAGAAAGCAGAGGCAACAATGTGAACTAACTTTTACTGAAATTTGATAGTAAAAGACATATAGGATATTCAATAGCTCATGGATTTGCCAGGATTAAGGGATAGATGTTTTGAGAATTAGAGAGTCCTCTTATGATTATAGGCATAAGAAAAGGAACTTGATACCAGTAGGAAATATGTGTGTGTGTGTGTAATTTATTATTTGCATTATAAAGAGAGTAAGGGAGGAAGTAAAGGTAGGAAGAGAAGACAATGGTCAGAAAAAAGGAGTTGAAAATATAGGGTAAAATTTATAACATGGACTACAAGGATATCTACTGAAACAACATTCTGAAAAAGCAAGAAGTGGAATTAGCTAACCATGCACATGCAGTCATTAGCTCTGCCAGGACAAAGATGAGGGTTTCTTCCTCAGAGGTCAAAGCAAAACACAGGTCCAGATACAAAAAAAAATCCAAATTGAAAGGACAGAAAGGAACAAACAGATGGTATTTCTCTCTGATCAATCTAAATTTCTATTACCTATGGCTCTATTCCCCCTAAATCTGTGACTGGAACTCCACCTTCAGGCAAGAAGGAGTACTCACTTTCTTTTGTGTCTTATTCGTCCTGCTTTGTTGATGCTTTCTGTAGCAACTCCACATTGACTTTTTCTTTCAGTAACTACAAGTTCACTCCAGCTGTTTCTTGCTGTCCTCACACTTTTATTGTTTTCCTTTAATCCTTTCCTTATCCCTACATGAACTCTATTTTTATTCCTTCACTCAACCTAAGTCCCTCATTCACACATATTACCTTCTGAATCTCTAACTCTTTTTCATACCCTTGCAGATTAGTGACAACTAATACTAGTAGTTACTACAGCATGGAAGGCCCAAGCAAAACTAGAAACCAAAATATGTAGAAGCATAAGTTCACATAGATGTGAGATTTTTATCTAAGTCATACTTAGTCTGCATGTAGGCAAAGATGGTCTAAATAAGATCTACATGTAATAAAAATGTTGAATTCATTCAGAAGAAATTGAAATAGCAATGAATTCCAATGCCCTCCCCCCAAAGAAAGCATGCTATGCTTGAAAAATGTCTAAGAATTGGCTAGAAGTATAGTATATGAGGCTGTAAAAGTTAAATAACAATCCAATAATTGATATTGCCATTTGCCTTTGGTAATGGAGGCCCATTGAAGAGTTTTAATTTGGGGAATGACCTGATCAGACCTGCATTTTGAAAATATCAGAAGAGAATATTTGAAGGAGGAGAGATCAGAGACATAGAGGCCATTTAAGAGGTTATTTCAATAGTAGAGATGAGAGAACCTTAACAAAGGCGCAGACATGGGCACAGAAAGGAAGAAATGGATTAGAGACCTACAGAGACATTTAGTTGAGGACAGATTTGAGAAAACTTGATGACTAACTGGGATTTTAGTTTATTTGAATTGTTGTATTTTTCCTTGCAGATCCTTCTCTTTACTCCCCTCTGCAGCTCATAAGTGATACTTCTTCTAGAAGAAACCAGGAGACAAAAGTTCAGGAGAAAATGCATCTAAAGTTCATAATGTATTCTTGAAAGTTACATAGTCTAATGGAAAGAGTGTGGGCTTTGAAATCCCAGGTTCTAACCCCTACTCCACCACTTAAGATCTGCATGATTCGCCATAGTTAACCTCAGTTAACCTCAGCTAATTCCTCTTTAAAATGAGGATCATGTCTTCTCTCCAGAGCTCTTAAAATGTTTAAAGGAAATACTAAAAATGTGTACAGATGGTAGGTCATTTCAATGTTTCCCGGGACATAGCAGATGTTGAAGTGGTAGCTAGCTCTGTTCTTATTACTCTTGATTATTTTGTTATTATGTCACAAATCATATGGTCCCCTCCAGGGCTGGTTTCACAGTGTCACAGACTGCCCCTGCCTCCTCTTGACTGAGGTCATACTGTTATAGTAGATAGGTAATTCTCTAAATTTTACAGAACAATCCACTCTGCTGTAGGTATTCTACATGGTTGTAGGCATATAGGCATATGGTGTGGGGAACCCTCCCTGACCATGGAGTCGACTAGCTACTGGCCCTAGGTTCACACCAATGGCAGAGGATCTGGACCTCATATATTCAACACTAAAAGATTACTTCTAATGGTAGGTATGAAATTGGTAATTCTCATGGTTGAACTAGATGGAATCAACTAGGATAAAATGTGAGGTAAGGCTGGGCACAGAAGCACACACCTGTAATCCCAGTGGTTCAGGGAGGCTGAGGCAGGAGGATCCTGAGTTCAAAGCCAATCTCAGCAATTTAGAGAAGCACTAAGCAACTCAGTGAGACCCTGTCTCTAAATAAAATTCAAAATAGGGCTGGGGATGTGGTTCATTGGCCGAGTGCCCCTGAGTTCAATCCCTGGTACCAAAAAAAAAAAAAAAAAAAAAAAAAAAGAAAGAAAGAAAAGAAAAGAAAAAGTGAGGTAAGGGCATACATGGGTATTTGAGTATGTCATTAAAACTTAATTTTGTCTCATTTCCAGGAGGTCAGAGAAAATGTCATTCAAGAAATAATAGAATATAACTGGAACCCTGAATAAACCAAAGGTTATGACACCATAATTGAAATGGCAAAGCCAGCTTTCATCTTTAGTCTCTTGAGTAAAGGAAATGACTATATGTCTCCATGTGAGTCCAAATTGGAGAATAACTAGGTCCCTCAGAGCTGGTCCAGTAACTCAGGGATGAGAGAATGCCACTTGTCAGTCCTACATCATCATTTTGTTCAATTTCTAGCAGTTGGACAAAGTGTACCAGCATGGAATATTGAAAGGCAGGCAGATGAACCTCCTCTGCAGCTTTTTGTTAGTGTATCCCTTGCTTTCTAAAGAACAGTGATGGAGAAAATAGCTAAAAATGAAAGACACTGAACAAAGGGTCACAAGTTACAATTGCATTAAAGACCTTGAGTCAAAATAAGTCCAAGTACTAGCTGGCAACATAGAAAATGAGAGGCTAAAAACATGAGCAGCGGAACATGGCCCTCTCCTTGGACTTTGGGGTAAGGTCTTTGCGTGATAGATTCTCACAAAGAAGGGAAACACAAAGAAGTAAATAATTATAATAGTAGGATGGAAAATGCTGTTCTAGAGGTAGACACAGGATTCTATGGAACTATACTGATACTTAACATAAGATTAAAGGATAAAGTTAAGCAGGGAGGGCTTCCTGGAATGTATAACAGCTGAATGAGTTTTGAAGGATGAATAGAATTTTTCTGGTAAAGAAGTTGTGGCAGGTATTGCATGTGGAAAGAATATAGCCTGTCCCAAGGCATGGAGGCATGAAAGAGTAGAAGCATATAGAAGCTACAAGGAGCTCTGGTTGGCTGAACTGAATCTGAAGGAGTGGTGAGGAGATAGCAAGATAGAGAGGAAGGGGATTGAGAAGATCACAGGCTGGAGCAGTGAGCCGGAACTGGATCATGAAAGGCCTTCTTTGGCACTTTAAGCTCAATTCATGTCATGACCCTAATAGTTAAGTTCCGTGAGAGCAGAAACTCTGTATGTTTCATTCATGGGTTCATCCCCAGTTTCTCTAAAATGGTACATTTAGATGTCTCCAAAGTGGCATAAGTTAATCCCATGCTAAGGCATTTAAACATCATTTTGAAGGCTACAAAACCCATTAAGTAGTTTCAAGCAAAGATATGACATAATTAGATTTAGATTTTAGACAGTAAATGGGAGAGGTCAACACTGGATATGTAGAGAATATCTATAAGGCTATTGCAGTAATCTAGGCAGGAGGAGATGGTGGCAGGGAATGGGGAATTTGGAAATTTATGCAAATTCAAGAGATATTGTGGTGAAAAGAATTAACAAGTCAGTTATTGGTGCATGCCTAAAATCCCAGCAGTCTGGGAGGCTGAAGCAAGAGAATCACAAGTTCAAGGCCAGTCTCAGCAATTCAGCAAGTCCTGGTCTCTAAATAAAATACAAAAAGGGGCTGGGGATGTGGCTCAGGGGTTAAGCACCCTTGGGTTCAATCCTTGGCACCAAAAAATAAATAAAAACTATCAAGATAGGATAGGTTGATGAGAAAGAAGATTGGTACCACCAGCTTGATGATTTGAACAATAATGAGCCACTATTTACTGAGATGGGTAATGTTGGGAAATGAGCAGGTCCATAAGAAAGGGAAGGGACATGACATCATCAGTGGGGTTGTAGCATGGGATGAGGGTATGAAGAGAGAATATAGAAAGAAATGAAAATATTGGTTCTATTTTGAAAACTGAGTTCAAGGTATCTGAGGGATATTCCAGTGTCTATATATCCAGTTGGATATATAAATGAGGCTCAGAAGAAAAATCTGGAAATATAAATTTGGATGTCTGCATATAGATAGTAGTTGAAAATCTACCTCCCTTTTGGTTGCTCCTTTAATAACTCCTCTCTTACCCATGGCCCAGTGAGCTCTGCCTAGAAAGCTAGGCCACAACAGCCTGAATTCTTAATGAGTATTTAATCTCCTTCCTAATGTTCCCTATCATAGCCCAAGCCTCAAGACCACCACCTGATTAGTCCCTCAGAAGACTGGGCAAAATTCTCCACATGCTGTAGTTAGTATGGCTTGTATTTACACCCAAAGCTTTCAACTTCTAGCAGCACAAGGGTACCCTCTAGTGTCCCATCATGATGCATACAGGGCCACAGGTGAAACGCTGAGCTGTGAACTTGTGCTTTCAACCAGCATCACTGCCCTGTCACTTCCATTTCTAGGGAAACTAACTAACAATGTGCAACCTCAGATTTGGAGGGATTCTAAATACCTCTGATTCTGGCAGGGCATGAGGAGAGTCAAACAATCCCTACCCCTCTCAAGCTAATAAATTTTTTAAATAGCTCAACCAGTTAAAACATAGAGGGCTGGGGATAGAACTCAGTTGGTAGAGTGTTTTCCTAGCATGCACAAGGCCCTGGGTTTGATCTCCGGCACCACACACACAAAAAAAAAAATCATAGTCTATGCAATTTGTTGAGTGGATAAATTAAGCCTCAAACTCTAGGTTCTCAGCAAGTCTCAGGAAGAAACCAATGAGTGGATCAATCAGAGTCTTATTATTATTTCAGAACTATTAAGCATTAGGGTAAAAATACAGATGTATCCACAAAACTAAAGAAATAAAGACATCTATGTCACAGGCCTCTTGACCACACCAGCATCTGAGCTAACCCCTTTTTCCCAGGTGCCACTTCATCTCTGGAAGTTCCTTTGCATACTAACCAGGTTGCCAGGGTGAGAATGGAAGGTTCATCTTTTATTGTCACTTACCAAGGGTAGGGAAAAGGGCATTTTATATTAGAAAATTCTGGGTGGTGCACTCTGGCTGGTGCACTTTGGCCTGATTCCATGATTATCCTGGTTTAAATGGATACTCTTTTACACATCCCACATTAGCAGAAGAGGTCATTGAATTAACATGCTCATGAAATAACATGCCAAAAAACATTATTTTAGAGTATTATGGCCCACACCCACCCCCTTTATAGATGTAGATCCAACTGCTTCACTATATCCATGAAAGTCTAGGCTCATCATCTTATTTTGAAATTCTTCCTTAAGTTCTAGCTATGCTCACTGTAGCCCTACACTATCTGTCACTTCCTTACACTAGAGAAGTATGCCACTTACCAGAAAGCAGTTTTAGAACTGAAAGAAAATTTTAATGTGAATATGATTAACCTGGGACCTGGGGCCCATGTTTATGTCAAGTACCTAAGGCCAAGTGCTTCCAACAACACATAAATGACAACTTGTGGCAAAAGTACATTAGACACCTATATCAGTCTTCATATAAGTGAAATGAGGCAGTAAGCTTCCAAACACATGTATTTTTGAAATATCATTTACATAAAATAAAATTTAGTCATTTTTAGTGTACTTTATTATGAGTTCTGACAAGTTTATATAGCACTCAGAAGTAACAACTACCACAATCAAAATATAAGACATTTTCATCCTACTCCTCCAAAATTCACTTGTACCCATGCCAGTCAACCAGTTATCCAAACAATTCTCAGGCAATCACTAATTGATTTTTGTTACCTCAAATATATTTAATATCTACAGAGTGTTATATAAATGGAAGCATACACTATGTACACTCTTATATCTATATTCTTTAATTTAATGCAATATTCTTGTAATTCTTTCATATTCTTACATATAGCAGTAACTTACTACTTTGCATTGCTAACTAGTATTCTGTTTGATGGACATGCCCACAAATTTTGTCAATTCGCCCATCAATGAAAATTTGGATTGTTTCCAGGTTTTGGCCATTTTCAATCAAACTATTATGAACATTCGTATACAGTTATTTGTGTGGCCATATATTTTCTCTGGGTTTTTTTTTTGTTTTTTGTTTTTGTTTTTGTTTTTGTTTTTTTTGGTGCTGGGGATTGAACCCAGGGCCTTATGCATGCTAGACAAACAGTCTACCATCTGAGCTATACCCCAGTCCATGTTTTCTCTTGAGAAAATAAATAAGGGGTTGAATTTTGGGTTCATAAGGCAAATGTATGCTATGTTATAGGAAACTGACAAGCTATTTTCTGAAGTAACTATCATTTTTTATATTCCCACCACGATATGTGAAAGTTCCAATTGCTTGACATTCTTGTCAATACTTGGAGTTTGTAGTCTTTTTAATTTTGGTCACTAAAGGTTTTGTAGTTATAGTCCATTATAATTTGCTTTTCCCAAATGATTAAAATTGTGAAGACCTTTTCATATGCTGGTTGACTATTTCCATATCTTCTTTTGAAAAATTTTCAAACATTGTTTTTTATAAAACTAGGTTTTGCCTTTAGAATGAATGAAAGCAATATATGGAATGTTGTAGACCAGATGAGTCTCAGACAACATGTTTCTGCTGTTTGACATATTAAATACCTTATACATTTTCAGAAACTGATTCATGAAATCTTTATGTGGCCCTCATAATCATAAGATCACATTTTTATTCTAATAATAAGATGACAGAATTTCCTGGACATCTGATATACTGCTGCTTTTGTAATAACCCTAAAAGAGTTCTACTTAAAAAGGTAGAATTATTGGACCCTGTCCTATATGTTCTGTATGATCCAGACATGCACATAGGTTCTATAATGCATCAATCATATTAAACTTAGGAACACTCTAAGTAAGTAAAGTTGATCTTGAATCTATTGGTGTTTCTCAGGTTCTACCCACAATTTATTCTTTATGTTACTGTTCTAGTTAGCCCAATAACTGAGTTCAATAGGGGAAAAGATTTCTTTCACTGATAATTATTCTTGCTGGGTTATAGGTTTATGAAATATTGAATTGACCATGGAATGACCATGAAGACCTGGGGCATTCAGAGAATTGGGCAAGTTGCTTCAACTTTGAATAATCTTGTCCAGTTTTTCAGTATACCATATAATAAGTGCCATTTTCTGTTTGTCAAAACATGCAATTTTGGAAGCACTAGCTTATTCTTCCAACATACATGTAGTTGTTCAGCAATAAAGATCCTGTTTTCTGCCCTGTTTCTCTTCCCTACACCCAGTTCTCTTCTTCAACCCCAACACCAGCCTACTCTAGCCTGATATATTATTATATTATATAGAAAAATGGTTCCAGCTGCATGATGACAAACAACCTGTCCTCAGAACATCCTGACTTTGGTAATATATATCTCAATGGCTATTTCTTCAAGTTATCTTAGCATAAATTTGACTGGGTTTTATGTTAATTAGAGTACTTAACACCAAGGCTTTCTTTAGAACTCCATAGATGAGTTCTAATGAAGAACAGCTAAGACAGCTTGTACCCGTTATTCATTCTAGAAGTGTTACTAAGTGCTTACTATGTATCAGGCACAGTTACAATGCTTGATGGACCACATTTATGGAATCCTTTGATTTTACCAGGGAACCCAAATCACCAGGTCTTGAGGCCACAATTCCTCAACAAGCCTACCCTAGCAGATTTATCAAATCAATAACTTTAAAGCCACCCATCTTCAACGCTAATTAACCAAAATTATGTAGCAGAGGAAGTATACAAACAACTAATAGACAAATAACTATCAGACTGAAAGTAAGATATGCCCAGAAACAATAATGGAAAGTACAGAATAATAGGATGGCTTCCATTTGGGGAGATATGCCCTCAAATATTGTAACTATGCAAAGACAGTACGTCTACTGACTATTCAAGATATTGGTTAAAGCTACAAAGACTTTTGAAGAATTCATATTTACTATAGTATCCTCCAATACAATAATATCTAGGAAACCTGTAGCCTGAACAAGAAATATCTGTGGTAATTCAAAGAAACAATATACCACCCACAGCCCCTATATGTACCTGTAGTATTCTACAGCACTTAATTTTTTCCTTAATTTTCTCCCTTTCACAATCTGATGATTATGCAGTTTCTCACTAAAAATGGTATTTCATCCCTGCACTGGTTCTTGATCTATTCGTGTTATCATGATAATTTATATTTGCAACTTAGTTTGCTTCCAGGATCTTTGACATTTCCAACTATGACACCAAGTTTGAAGAACACTACTCAAAACCCTTCATAAATGCATCTGCTCTTTATGGCTAAATGGAACACAACAAATTTTTTGAGGAATACTTCTGATGTTGCGCCTACTGACAATTCAATAATTCAACCTATTTCAAAGAAATTGGCTGCAATAGAAAACATTCTTTCACATGAAAAGCCTCTTTCAAAGAAACTGAGATTATATTAGAAAAGAAAAAATTTCTCAGAAAAATAGGAATAAGAAAAAACTTCCTTACCTTGATAAACAGTATCTTTTAAAAATGTTATTCTTAAAATTGAGAGACTGAATATTTTGCTCCTAAGAGTGGGGACAAAACAAGGATATCCATTCTCACCATGCCTATTCAACAGTGTTGGACTTTTTAGCTAGCACAATAAGGCAAGACTAGAAAATAAAAGGCATACATAAAAGAAAGTAACAAAATTGTCCCTATTCACAGATAACATGATTTTCTACATAAAAAATACCAAACAATCCATATAAATCTCCTATAACGAATAAGCAATTCCATTAAGTTGCAGGATACAAGAATAACACACAAAGACCCAAATTGTGTTTTTATACACTAGCAAGAGCAAGTGACACCAAAATGAAATAATATCATACCATTTACAATCGCTTAAAAACTGAAAGACTTAGGTGTAAACCTAACAAAATATGTAAAGGAATTGTATGCTGAAAACTACACAATGTTGATAAGAGAAATGTTTGGGAATCAGAATAAATGGAGAGACACAGCATGTTCATGAATTGGAAGACTCAAGTGTAAGAATGTCAAGCCTGTCCAAATTGATGTATATACTTAATGCAATTTATATCAAAATCCAAGTAAAATGTTATGGTTATATATAGACAACATATATCTATAATGGGTAAATAGATGAGAGAAAAAGATTATATCTATAAAAAATCTTGCCCAGGCTTTGGTAGAAAAGTCAAAGGAACTAGAATCACTAAAAACACTTTTGAAAAACGGCAGAAAGAATTAAAGTGCCCAATTTCAACTTTTATTATATAACTGCAATACAGTAATCAGAACTGTGTGGTATTGGCAGAGTGATAGAGGCATAGATCAATGGAGCAGAACATAGAACCCAAATATAGGCACACACAAATATGCCCACTGATTTTTGACAAAAGGGCAAAAGCAATCCAGTGAAGAAAAGATATTTTCAACAAATGGTATTGAAACAATTGGAAGTTCACAAGGCAAAAAGTGAACCTCAACCAAAGATTCACACTTCATACACAAATTAACTCAAAATGCATTGTGAATTTACATATAAAATGTAAAACTATATAACTTTTAGGAGAAAATCTTTGGGATACGGGATTAGGCAAAGAATACTTAGAGTTACTTGATACCAAAAGCATAATATATAAAGAATAATTGATAAATCAGATTTCATCAATGTTAAAAAAAAAACTTTTGTTTCATGAAAGAGACCATTAAAAGGATAGAAATATAGTTTATACAGTAGGGGAAAATATTCTCGAATCACATATCTGACCAAAAGAATCTAGTATCTATATACATAAAGAACTTGAGAACTTAAAAGTAAAACCAAACAAGCAAATAGAAAATAGTAAAAAGATATGAAGAGACATTTCACAGAAAATGACATACAATGGTAAATAAGCACATAAAAATATGGAAAACACTACTTGCATTATGCAATGTTGATCAGAACAGACAAAATATGAAATAGAATTCCCAAACCTAATTGTCTATTTGTTTGTTTGTTTTGTTTTTTTGAACTGGGGGTTGAATCCAGGGGCAAAAATTAATAAATCAATGGAATTGCAATACAAAATTTGAAGAGAATTACATCTATTGTATTTATTTATTTATTTATTTACTATGTGTTGCTGAGGATTGAACCCAGTGCCTCATGTGTGCTAGACAAGTGCTTTACCACTGAGCCACAACCCCAGCCCTAGTTACATCTATTTTAACATGAATTCATAATTTAAATCTTTCTCACATAAAAACTCCAAGTGAACATGGCTTCATTAGTGAATTCCATTAAACTTTTGATGAATAATGGTAATCCCACACAAAATGTTTCAGAAAATTAAAGAATGTGTGCTTTAAAATAATAATAATCTGAAACTAAAATCAGAAAGGAAGTATTTTTAAAATAACAAAATCTGGACCAGCCAGGTATGGTGGCACATGCTTGTAATCCCAGTGGTTCTAGAGGCTGAGGCAGGAGGATCACAAGTTCAAAGCCAGTAGGGTTCAAAAGTTTCTTTAAAAGTGAAACACAATTCAGCAACTGCACTTCTGGCCACTTATCCCACAAAAATGAAAGCTTATACTATATACACACACAAACAAGCATGCATGCATGTGTGCATACATACACACACCTGCATACAGATGCTTATAGCAAGTTTATTCATAATAACCCAAACCTGGAAACAACCCCGCTGTTCTTCAGTGGGTAATCCAATAGGTGAATGCAATAGAAATTATGCAACTGTGTCATTTTCATACCATGGAATACTTCTCAGCAATAAACTGGAACAAATTATTAAGAATATCAGTGAATCTTTAGATAATTATGCCAAGTAAAATAATCATTCCCTAAAAGTTACCTACCATATGATTCTACTTGTATAATATTTGGGAATACCAGGGATTGAACCTAGGGGCACTTAACCACTGAGCCACATCCCAAGTTCATTTTTATTTATTTATTTATTTTTTAAATTTTGAGACAGGGTCTCACCATGTTGCTTAGGGCCTCGCTTACTTGCTGAGTCTGGCTTTGCACTTGTGATCCTCCTGCCTCAGCCTCCCAAGCTAATGGGACTACATGCATGTGCTACCACACCCAGTTTATATAACATTCTTTTTTTTAGGCATTTTATATTTATTGACATTTAGTTTCACATAATGATCTTAACTAAGGTACAGTTTGAAATCGCAATTTGTATTTGAGAAAAAAGAACCGTAACATTTATTTACCATTACACAGTTCATTACAGAGGAAACAGGATTTGAATTAAATCCTCTGAAGATGACTCTTCACTCTGGGTAAATCTATAGTGGATGTTTTTCTCTCCTCAACTGCCCAATAAACCTTGGGTATCCTGGGCAAACTGACATTTGATCAAAGACTCTCCAGTTTTTGGTCATCCTGGTCACAGGAGTGATTTGTGTGGATTGTTCTAAATAACACAAATGGGTGGCCAAGAGGCTTTGCTACTCTCTTCAGATCAGTGGCAGGGAAATATGGAGAAATGGGAGGGCACGGATATTTTAAACATCTTTATTTTGGTGCCAGAGATTGAATCCAGGAGTATTTAATCACTAAGCCACATCCCCAACTCCCTGTTTTTGTTTTTTAAATTCTGAGACAGAATCTTGCTAAATTGCTGAGGCTGGCTTTGAATTGTGATCCTCCTATCTCCTATCTCAGCCAGAGCTCCTGGGATTCAATGTCTATCTTTGAGAATATGAGGAAGAATAAATGGGTACAAAAGCGTCTTTCCTAACTTAAACCAGATACACCATAGTGTATCTCATCTCAAGGATGAGTAGAAATTCTCAAGTAGAGAAGGGAGACCACAGGGATGAAAGACCACAGGATGTGTTCAGAAGCAGGAGAGGAGCCTCTAGACAAGGAATCCAAAAGTAGGCACAGTGTCGTGGGGGCTGGACATTTATAAAGATTGAAATATGCATAAGCAGGCTGAGAAAAATAACATTTAGAGAATGTGTAGATGAGTGACCCATGGTTTGTGCTTCATAGTCGAGAAAAACCCCATAAAGAGGGCCAACACCTTAGGATCAGAGCTGGAAGAATCCTCAAAGACGATTATACTCAAAGTTATTCTGTAAACCTATAACCCAGTAGCCGTACTTAGGTCTGTATGTGGAGGACTCATTTGTATGATTCGCGTCTTTTCTCTCAGCATACTTTGCAGAACGTTTTCTACAGTATACTCCCAGGATCCAGCTGGTCTTTTTGGATACATCAACTTCCCAGTAATGTTTCCCTGGAGAGAAATGTTGGGAGCTTAAGATGCCACAATCGTAACGCTTAAGTGGCCAAATACACACGCTTGTCACTTGTCTCTCATCTTCCGAAAGTGCAAGATTCAAATTTAAGTTGCCTGGATTCAATGTTAAGTCCACCCAGTAGCATTGGGCATCTGTTAGCTCTCTGAAGCTCTGCAGCATCCCCCTCAGATCTGGAGCACGGAATACAGTCTTCAGCTTCTTGGAGACAGTTTTTGGCTTCTTCAGAGTCCAGATCTCACTCCATTTCATGATTCCACTTGTGTCCTGCAGTAGCGCCAGTGTTGACCATTGACTCCGATGCTCTAGATCTGAGAGGTGCTCTTTCACCAACAGCTCATCCTCTGCTTCTGCCAAGCTATCCAGTGTCGTCTTCTCCTCCTGATCCAATCTTTGTAGCTCTCGCTCTTCCTCACTGTCCAGGATTCTTCTAAGATGATTAAATTCCATTTGTATCCTTTTTCTCTCAGTCTCTACCTGACACTTCCAAGAAGTGATCTCTTCTTGGATATCAGCTTCCAACTTCTCAGCTTCTTCTTGTTCCTTCCTCAGCCTCTTGAGAACTGCTTGGAGCTTGTCCTGATATTCCTTGGTCACTTCATCCATGAGTAATGTTCGGTGCCCACGGTGCTCTTGAGAACGCTCACAAAGCCAGCAAATTACCTTCCTATCCTCCACTCTGAAGAGTAGGAGTTTCTCTCCATGGTGTGCACATAAGCCTGCATTTTGCACAGTGCTAGGGCTCAACTTGACTTCCCTGAGTCCTTCTGCTACGTCAGCTGGAGGCTGATTAGCTTTGGTATTTCCAAATAAGTTCCTGATACTACATAGGAAATACCTGTTTTCCCCTCCTGGGCTGGTCACAGACTTCTTGTTCCTAGAGATGCATGTTTGGCAATAGCTGTGACCACAGCCTAGAGTCAGTAGCTCTGTTAAATGCTTTAGGCAGATGGGACATTTTGCCTTTTCTTGTGTGTTCACCAGGGTTTTTGAAGCCATCCCATTGCTCCCCTGGCTTCCTCCGGTAATAACTCCTGATGCTTTTCTTGTGTAAATCCTTCTGGATGACTCGGTGTAGAATCTTGGTTGGGAACCTCCAATATGTTACCTCTGTTGACCGGTGACGAGTCCTTGCTTCCCCAATGTTGAAGAATAACACCAGAGAAGCACACCAAGGCAAGGTCAGAGTGGAAAATAGAAGTTTATTAAAGGACAGCAGAAAAGACTTCTCCCAGAGGAAGAAGGGGACCCAAGAGGTGGAATCCATTGAAGGTCGAATGTGTTCCCCCTATATAACATTCTTGAAATGACAAAATTATAGAAATAAAAAATGCATTAGTGGTTGCCCGAGGTTAAGGACCTTATGGGAGAAGGAACAACATGAGGGATCCTCATGATGATATACTGTTCTATCTTGACTATATAAATGTCAATGTCCTCTTTGTGATATTATACTATAGTTTTACAAGTCATTACCATTGGAGGAAATTGAGTAAAAGATATATGAAATCTGTTTGTATTATATTTTACAAATGCATGTGGATCTAAAATTATCTCAATATAAATTATTTAATTAAAAATAAAAACTGGGGGGTTGGGGCTGTAGCTTAATGGTAGAGCACTTGCCTAGCACGTGCAAGGCCCTGGGTTCAATCCTCAGCACCACATAAAAATAAATAAATAAAGGTATGTGTCCAACTACAACTAAAAAATAAATTAAATTAAAAAGATAAATAAAAACTGGGGAGCTGGGGTTGTGGTTTAGTGGTAGAGTGTTCACCTAGCACTCACGAGGTGCTGGGTTCAATCTTCAGCACAACATAAAAATAAAATAAAGGTATTGTGTCCGTCTACAATTAAAAAACATATATTTTAATAAATAAATAAATAACTGGGGGATGGGGTTGTGGCTTAGTGGTAGAGCGCTTGCCTGGTCTATGTGAGGCCCTGGGTTCAATTCTCAACACCATATATAAATAAAAATAAAGGTCCATCAGCAACTAAAACTATATATTTCAAAAAATAATAATAAAAAACTTTTAAAAATCTGGTTACTTTAAATATCCACAAAATCAATGTGCCTATCATCAACTACCAAAAAGGAGAAAGAAAATTCACAAATCACCAATATCAGGGATAAAAGAGTAGAGTGTGGTGGTGCATACCTGTAATCCCAGCAACTCAGGAGGCTGATACAGGAGGATCACAAGTTCAAAGCAAGCCTCTAAACAACTTACTGAGAACCTGACTCAAAATAAAAAAGGCTGAAGATGTAGCTCAGTAGTAAAGTGCCTCTGGGTTCAATTCCCCAGTAACCCCCTCAAAAAAAAAGAATAAAAAAGCAAATATTTATTACAGATGCTATAGATATTAAAAGGATAAAAAGAAATATTTCTTCAGTCAGTTTTGTTGAGCTACTATAACATTACCATAGACTGGATGATTTAAACCAAAAAAAAAAAAAAAACAAAACATTTCTCATAGTTCTGAAGGCTGGAAAGTTGAAGATCAAGGTACCCACAAGTCCTGTGTCTGACAACTTCCTGCTTGGTAATGGTGATCTTGTTGTAACTCACTTTTCTAACAGCAGAGAACAAGAACAAGTTCTTGTATCTCTTCTTAAATGGGCACTAATCCCATTCAGAAGGTTCCACCCTCATAGCCTGATTGTCTTCCATAGGCTCCACCTCCTAATACCATCACATTGGGGGTTAAGATTTCAACATATTGATTTTGAGGGGACAAATTCAGTCCATAACAATGATAAACATTTGCCTATTAACTTTATAAAATCATATAAATGAACAAATTTATAGAAATACAAAAATTAATAAAACAATACAATTACATACAAAAGTTGAAGAGTACTACATCTATTTTACCTATTTATTTTTTTTCTTATGTGGTGCTGAGGATTGAACACAGTGCCTCATGTGTGCTAGGCAAGTGCTCTACCACTGAGCCACAACCCCAGCCTGAGTTACATCTATTTTAACAAATGAATTAATAATTTAAATCTTCCTCACAATAAAAACTCCAAGTGAACATGGCTTCATTAGTGAATTCCATTAAATTTTTGATGAATAGTAGTAATCCCACACAAAGTATTTCAGAAAATTAAGGAATGTGTACTTTAAAATAATTTTATGAGTCCAATATTAACCTGAAACTAAAATCAGAAAGAAAACATTTTTAAAATAACAAAATCTGGACAAGCCCGGTGTGGTGGCACATGCTTGTAATCCCAGTAGCTCTGAAATCTGAGGCAGGAGGATCACAAGTTCAAAGCCAGACTCAACAACTTATTAAAGCCCTGTCATAGATAGATAGATAGATAGATAGATAGATAGATAGATAGATAGATAGATAAAACAGGCTGGGGATGTGGTAAAGTGTCCCTGGGTTCAATTCCCAGTACAAAAAAAAAATCTGGACCATTTTGTATGTATACCAATATACGCAATACCTTTTAAATAGTAGTATATCAAACATAGAAAAGAAAGATAAATTGGAAAATGGATTACATCCAAGGAATACAAGACAGGTTTAACACTAAAAAATCAATCCAAGTAATGAAACAAGTGTAAATCTTTGTGACTTGGGATAGGCTATGTTCTAAGGTATAACATCTAAAATATAAGCAAACAAAATAAAAAGTGGATAAATTTTACTTCATCAAAATACAAAACTTTTGTTGGGTGCAGTGGTACATGCCTGTAATCCCAGTGGCTCAGGAGGCTGAAGCAGGAGGATCATGAGTTCAAAACCAGCCTCAGCAAAAAGCGAGGAACTAAGCAACTCAATGAGACCCTGTCTGTAAATAAAATACAAAATAGGGCTGAGAATGTGGCTCAGTGGTCGAGTGCCCCTGAGATCAATCCCTGGTACCCCCCCCAAAAAAAAATTTAAACTTTTACACATAAAAATACATTATCAAAACATTATAAGATTGGGTGTGGTGGTGCATGCCTGTAACCCCAGTGATTTGGGAGGCTAAGACAGAAAGATCGTAATTTCAAGGGCAGCATTGACAACTTGGTGAGATCCTGCCAGAAAATAAAAATGACAAGGGAAGGGAAAGGAGAGGTACTATGGTCTGAATTAAAACAAGATATATTCCATGCTTGTATAATTATGTCAAAATGAATTCTACTGTCATGTATAACTAGAAAGAACAAAAAAAATTAAAACTATAGTTCAGGGGGCTGGGGCTGGGGATCAGCAGTAGCACACTGGCATGTGTGAGGCACTGGGTTTAATTCTCAGAACCACATAAAAATAAATGAATAAAATAAAGGTCCATCAACAACTAAAAAAATATTACCAAAAAACAGGCACGAGGGGAATACTGGTCTACCACATGTTCATAGAGGAGGTCAGGTGAGAGGTGCCCAGTCCATATGCCCAATCAGTAGGAGGGTAACCTATAGAAGTGCATATTGTGATAATAAGACAAGAATTGCTTGCATCATAAAAAAAATCTAATGGGAACTGGACTGCATCAACAGCAGAGAGAATACAGTAGGTCTAGTGTCTGGCTGAGCAGTTGGGGGAAGACAATGAGCGTGGGGTTCGTCTGTGGATCTAGGACATACTCACCAACTAATGAGGAAAGGGTGGTTAACAAGAGGTGTATAAAGAGTGGACAAATGTCAGGTTGGCAAAGGCACTCCCAAAAAACCACTTGGTGGGTGACTAAAATTACCTGTGTTGAAGATTGTCAGTGACCTTAGAGTTAAATAATAGGTAAATAGGTCTGGAGAAGCCAGAGTTGGATATGGAGTAATGGGTTACCTAGATCAGTGAAAGGTAATGAGCAAATGGGACTTGACTACACAGTTACATAGAGGATGTAAAAGGTGCTTGAATGGAATCAGTGGTAGCAGGGTTGGTATTAATTGATGAACAGAATCAGGTAGCAGGGTTGGTATTAATTGACTGAAGAGCAATGGCAAGCTAAAATGGGTTAGAAAGACCAGAATTACCCCTACCCCACCAAGACATTAAATAAAAAGCAATATTGAATTCCTGGGGAATGTTAAAGGTTAGTATCCACCTTAATGACCTAAAAAGTAAAGGAGTGGGTGGTTCCCATCATTTCTCCAGTTATTCCTACAAAAACACATGGCTCCTTGAGAATTAATCTGGTGGTTAATTTTGTGTGCCCAGATTACACATTATTTCTCCAGGTGTTTGTGAGGCTATATTCTGGATGAGATTAGCATTTGAATATGCAAACTCCATAAAGCAGTCTGTCCTCCCCAATATAGATGGCAACATCCAATCTAAGGGCCTGAATGGAAATAAAAAGCAGAGGAGGGACAAATTCACCCACTACTACTATCACCAGTCCATGAACTGAGCTGCCCACACATCCCCCCAAGTGCAACCACAGATACTTCAGTTTCTCCCTTCTTCTAATACAGAATCTTCCCACGTTGAGGTGTTTACTGAAGATCATGCTGAAGTTAGAAGTCATCAAATGTAATATAAATGTAGAAAGGGAGGGACCATTTGTGAATTTTAGAACACAAGGATTCTCACCATCTCCATTCTCCATCATTCCAAACTCCCTTACAAATTCGGCCTTTGCTCCCAGTAGGTGGCGCTCCACCTATTTCCTTCCACCTCAATGTCATGATTGCTGCCAGTAGTATGTTCTGTGACTCTTGAAAACTTCTTTTTCTCACCTTGAATATGAAACCTAGGCATATTTATTGAACAAGAAATCCTAAATGTCCCATTCTCCAGTAGGTAGCAAGTGCATCCGAGGCAATCCAGAGAGGTGACCCCTTGCTCACTAAGCCTCTGGATACTTTATTGCTCATACTGATCCTCAAAGTCAGTAGCTCCTCTTTTGCTTAGCCTTTCCAGTTCATAATAAAGTTTATTCTGCTTTCCAGATCTCAGTATTCCTGCTTTATTTCTTTATTCTGACTAGTGTTCTCAATTCAGAGGAGGTTTGGCCATTTCAAAGGCCTTTTGGCCTTTTCTATGCCCCCAACTATTCTAGCACCAAAGAAGAGAACTATATGTGCTCTCCTGGAAGTGGGGTGGAATTGCTCATAGACACAGTTCTAATAAACTCCCCAGACACTACCATGTACAAGACCTGTGCTGGCCTCACTGTAACCATTTCCATGGAAACCAGAAAAAATATGCATTTTGAACAGTTCAAGGTCAAGTCCCTGTGGCACATATTTTTTCTACACTGAATGGCTCAGGTGAAAGCGGCTCAAGTAAAAGTGATACAGGCTAAATCCTAGATACACCTACGTCTCCCCAGCCAACCATCAAAGGTCAGCATAAGCTTTCCAACTTGCCACACTATTACCAACTGACAGAGATATCACAAACTTTCTTAGATTAAAACTGCCTGTTTTACTCTGTTTTGTGCTGCTTCAATAGAAGACTGCACACTGGGTGATTTATAAAGAACGGAGATTTATTTCTTCCATCTCTGGAGATTTATTTCTTCCATCTCTCCACTATTGAGAAGCTCCATCTGGTGAGAGCCTCCATGGCACATTATATCATGGAGTACACGTGCACAAAAGAAGGGAGAGCGGAGCTGAAGTCATCCTTTTATCAGGAAGCCATTCCCTTGATAAATAACCCTTCCCATAACAACAGCATTATTTCATTTATAAGTTTAGAGTTCTTATGCTCTAATCACTTACTAAAGGTTATTTTATCGATACTGTTGCATTTGGGATAAAGTTTCCAACACATGAACTTTGGGGAACACATTCAAACCATAACACTGCCCAACTAGCTCACTTCCCCAGGTTCAGAGAATTGATGGCCATTTTTCTCCATCACCCAAATAAAACATGCCCTGAACCTTTGGGCTATTCCTTCATTCAAAATTCAAATGATTTTGTTCCAAAAGAATAAGCACAATGGTGCTCTATTATGTTGTGCTTTCCCCTCTCATATGTAAATATCCTTGGAAATGAGACACCCAAAACTATAGAAAGATTCATTATCTATAAGGACATTTCAAATTCATTACCTATATGGCATTTCAAAATTCTCAAAGTGATTGTTTTAGTCAGGTTTTTCACTGCTATGACTCAAAGACCCAACCAGAACAATTTTAGGGGAGGAAATGTTTATTTGAAGACTCACAGTCAACTCCATTCCTCAGGGCTCAAAGTGAGGCAGAACAACATGGTGGAAGAGTGTGGTATAGGAAAGCAGCTCACATGAGAGAGAGGATCCACTCATCAGATACCAAATATATACCCAAAGCCACCCCCGCAATGCCCACCTCCTCCAGCCACACCCTACTTGCCTTCAGTTACCACTCAATTAATCCCCATCAGGGGGTTAATTCACTGATTGGGTTAAGGCTTTCAAAATCACATCATTTCTCCTCTAAACCTTCTTGCATTGAGCTTTTGGGGGACACCTCACATTCAAATCATAACAGTGACGTATAGAGACTGAGTGATCGACAAAAAGAGATGAATGAGATTACATGAAACTAAAAAGCTTCTGCATAGGAATGAAATAATCAACAGAATGAAGAAAGAACATACAGAATCAGAGAATATATTTGTCAAATGTACAACTAATAAAGCGTTTATATCCAAAATATGTAACAGAGTTAAACAATTCCATAGTAAAAAAAAAAAAAAAAAAGTCTGGGGCTGGGGATGTGGCTCAAGCGGTAGCGCGCTCACCTGGCATGCGTGTGGCCCGGGTTCGATCCTCAGCACCACATACAAACAAAGATGTTATGTCTGCCGAAAACTAAAAAATAAATATTAAAAATTATCTCTCCCTCTCTCTCTCTCTCTCTCTCTCTCTCTCTCTCTCTCTCTCTCTCTCTCCCTCTCTCTTAAAAAAAAAGTCTGATTTTTTTTAAATGGGCAAAAGGCATATACAGATATTTCTCAAAAAAAAAGACATACAAATGACCAACAGGTATATGAAAAAATGCTGATCACTAATTATCATGAAATGTCAATTAAAATCATAATAAGATATCACCTCTCACCTGTTATAATGATTTTCTTTTTCTTTTTCTTTTTCTTTTTTTTTTTTTTTTTTTTTTTTTTTGGTACCAGAGATTGAACTCAGGAGTACTCAACAACTGAGCCACATCCCCAGCCCTAGTTTGTATTTTTTATTTAGAGACAGGGTCTCACTGAGTTGCTTAGCGCCTCACTGATGCTGAGGCTGGCTTTGAACTCATGATCCTCTTGTCTCAGCCTCCCGAGCCACTGGGATTACAGGCATGTTCCATCCCCCTTATAAAAAAACCTAAAGAGAGGTGGGTGAGATGATGCATGCCTATAATCCCAGGGGCTTGGGTAGCTGAAGCAGGAGGATCACAAGTTCAAAGCCAGTCTCAGCAATTTAGCAAGGCCCTAAGCAACTCAGTGAGAGCCTGGTTCTAAATAAAATACAAAAAGGACTGGGGATGTGGCTCCGTGGTAAGGCATCCCTGGGTTCAATCTCCAGTACCAAAAAAAAAAAAAAAACTAAAGAGAACAAGTGGTGGTACAGATATGGAGAAAAGAGAAACCTTGCACGTTGTTATTGGGAATGTAAATTAGTACGACCATAATGGAAAACAGTATGGAGTTTCCTCAAATAATTAAAGCTAGAACTAGAACACTATATGATCCAGCAATTCTACCACTGGGTCTATATTCAAAATACATGAGATGACCATGAGATACAATATGGGTGAGATACAGTGATATCTATACTCCCATGCTCATTATAGCATTATTTATAATAGACAGGATATAGAATCAACCTAAGTGTCCACCAATGGATGAATAAATAAAGAAAATATACAATGGAATACAAACACACAATGGAATACTACTTCACATTCAAAATTGGGGAAATCTTGTCACTTTTTACAACAAGGATAAAACTGGAAGATATTATGTTACATAAAATAAGCCAGATATATAATGACAAATACAACATGATCTCACTTATATGTGGAATCTAAAAATGTCAAACTCAGAAACAGAGAGTAGAATGGTCAGAAGGGATGTTAGTCAAAAAACACAAAATTTCATTCAGATAGGAGGAATAATTTCAAGACATCTGTTGTATATCATAGTGACTATAGTTAATAATGACATATTGTAATACTTGAAAATTGGTGAGGGTATATTGTAAGTGTTCTCACTACAAAAAAAAAAATAAGTATGTAAGATCATGCATGTGTTGAATAGCTTGATTTAGCCATTGCACAACTCATACATATATCAAAACATCATATGGGCCTAGTACAGTGGCACATACCTATAATCCTAGTGACTTGGGAGGCTGAGGCAAGAGGATTGCCAGTTCAAGGACAGCCTTAGCAACTTAGTGAGACCCTGTCTTAAAATTTTAAAAAATTATAAAAGGGTTGGGAATGTAGCTCAGTAAAGCACTCCTGGGTTCAATCCCCAGTACCCCCAAAAAAATACCCCATCAAGTAGTATGCCTTAAATATATGCCATTTTACTTGTAATTCTATAAATAAATAAAATCAAAGAGAAAAGAAAATTAATCTGGAAAAATACATAGAAAATATCCAGCCAACAGATACTCTTTAGACACTGATAACATTTCTGGTCTTCTCTGCCCATCTGCCTCTATATCATTTTACAGGGTAGCTATTAGTTAAGCTTATTGAGTTTGTAATGCCAGATTCGTGGGACCCCAATAGACCTCCAGGAGCCGAATTCAATGCAATCACACAAGAGTCTTTATTGCAAGCTCGAGCCTAGACTCACAACCGTTTCCGACTCAGCAGTCCTGAGGAGTGAGTCCTGGCCCTTAGTTCAGTGAGGATTTATAGGTTTGGGGGGGATACTCTATGCGTCACAATATCACACAACAAATCATTTCATACTGCAGGAAAATCAAACAACTCTTAACATTGATTAGCACATTCATGGCGGGAACAAGTTGGGTAGGAGTGATTGGTTAGTTCAAGAAGTGGATACAGGGCTGGGGATATGGCTCAAGCGGTGGCGCGCTGGCATGCGTGTGGCCCGAGTTCGATCCTCAGCACCACATACAAACAAAGACGTTGTGTCTGCCAAAAACTAAAAAAAAATATTAAAAATTCTCTCTCTCTCTCTCTCTCTCTCTCTCTCTCTCTCTCTTTAAAAATGGATACATTTGAACTGATTGGTTTAAGCTGCAAGGGGTGTACTTGCTAAACTACACATTTTCCTAACATGTTATCAACCACAGAAACTACTGGGGGGGTTGCTTGGTATTTCAGGTATTTTCCCTGTCTCATGCTGAATGGTGGTTGCTAGGGGGTTGCTATAGGTCCTCACCTAGCGTAACTGAGTCAGGGACACCTGGCACTCCAGATCTCTGCTGTTAAACAACTCAGCAGGGTGGGTATGTGCCTAGGAGTGCTCTGTGGGTTTTTCCAAGGACAAGGGTCACGCGCCCTCCCTCTGGACAGGCCTTGAGGTAGAAGCTGGTTTCTCAAAAATGGAGTCACATCAGTTTCTCAAGTTTAGCCCATTTCTTCCTAAAATATCTATGGAGAAATCTTCCTGCGGCTCAACAGCAGTCTCTTCCTCCTATAAAGGCCTTTTCACTTTCTTGATTTTTGTTCACTTTGTGTCTTCAGCTCATTCATGTGTTTTATGCTTTATTTGATTTGTTTTGGGATCAGAATAAAAATGACAATCTCATGAGACTTTCTGCACCTGAACTGATAGCAGAAATTGGATTCAGGATAAATTTTGAAGACAGGGCTCACAGGGTTTGATTAAAGATTGAATATGTAGTGTGAGTCAAGGTGGCTCTTTGGGAGCTGAACAATTAGAAAGGTAGTGTTACCATTTAACATAATAGGGCAGACTGTGGGATGATCAGATTGGAACTAGGGTCGGGAAAAGGGATGTGAAGTAGAAAAGAACAAACATAAAAATCTTTCATCTTCAGAAATCTTAAAATTTCTTTGTGTTTAAATAACAGTATCTTTTATTTATTCTTTACTATGTATCAGACACAATGCTAAATTCAATGCCTGAATTAATTTATTTAACTTCCCAACAATTGCGTAAGGTAAATCTTACCAATTTTTCAGATTAAAAGAGTATTAGAAGCTGGGCATGGTGGCACCCCCCTGTAATCCTAGTGATTTGGGAGGTTGAGGTAGGATATTCACAAGTTCAAAGCCAGACTCAAAAACTTCGTGAGGCCCTGTCTCAAAATGAAACATAAAAAAGACTGGGGATGTATCTCAGTGGTAAAGCACCCTGGGGTTCAATCTCTGGTAATAATAAAAAAAATTACTTGTCTGGGATACAGAATGTAAATGCAATGTGGGCTGGGGTGTAGCTCAGTGGTTAAGTGTCCCTGGTTCTACTCCTGGCACCAAAAAATTTTAAAAAATTTTAAAAAGACTATTAGAGAGATGATATGGCATACACATACACAGTGTTAATCATAATCTTTTTTTCAAATAAATGTTTAAATTTTATTTTTCTCATTAGTCATCAAAAATTGTAATATTAATTGGAAAGTACATTTAGATTAGACAGGAGTATAGAAATTGTTACGTAATAAATGTGTCAAATTGAAAATTGATTTTTCAGTGTTCCAACATCTATTTGTCTCATTTCTAGACATTTTTTATTCTAATTTGTTATATATGACAGAAGAGTACATTACAGTTCATATTAAACATATAGAGCACAATTTTTCATATCTCTAGTTGTATATAAAGTATATTCACACTATTTGAGACTTTATACATGCACTTAGAATAATAATGTCCATCTCATTCCACCATCTTTCCTACCCCCATACCCCCTCTCTTTCCCTCCCACCTCTTTGCCCTATCTAGAATTTGTCTAATCCTCCCTTGCTCTCCCTCCCTACCCCACTATAAATCAGCCTCCTTATATCAGAGAAATCATTCGGCATTTGGTTTCTTGTGATTGGCTAACTTCACTTAGCATGATATTCTCCAACTTCATCCATTTACCTGCAAATGGCATGATTTTATTCTCTTTTATTGCTGAGTAATATTCCATTATGTGTGTGTGTGTGTATATATATATATATATATATATCACATTTTCTTTACCCATTCATCTACTTAAGGGCATCTAGATTGGTTCCACAGTTTAGCTACTGTGAATTGTGCTGCTATAAGCATTGATGTGGCTGTGTTCCTGTAATATGCTGTTTTTAAGTCCTTTGGGTATAGGCTGAGGCATGGGATAGCTGGGTCAAAAAGTGGTTCCGTTCCCAGTTTTCCAAGGAATCTCCATACTGCTTTCCGTATTGACTGCACCATTTTGCAGTCCCACCAGCAATGTATGAGTGTACCTTTGTCGTTTGTATTTGTTAATAGCAGTCATTCTGACTGGAGTGAGATGAAAGCTTAGAATAGTTTTGATTTTCATTTCCTTAATTGCTAGAGATGTTGAACATTTTTTCATATATTTGTTAATTGACTGTATATCCTCTTCTGAGACGTATCTGTTCAGTTCCTTGGCCCATTCATTGATTGGGTTGTTTGTTTTTTGAGTTCTTTATTTACCCTAGAAATTAGTGCTCTATCTGATGTGCAAGTGGTAAAAATTTGCTCCCAAGATGTAGGTTCTCTATTCACATCACTGATTGTTTCTTTTCCTGAGAGGAAACTTTTTACTTTGAATCTGTCCCATTTATTAATTCTTGATCTAATTCTTGCACTATAGGAGTCTTATTAAGGAAGTTGGAGCCTAATCCCACATGATAGAGATTTGGGCCTACTTTTTCTTCTATTAGACGAAGTGTCTCTGGTTTAATTCCTAGGTCCTTGATCCACTTTGAGTTGAGTTTTGTGCATGGTGAGAGAAAGGGGTTTAATTTCATTTTGTTACATATGGATTCCCAGTTTTCCCAGCACCATTTGTTAAAGAGGCTATCTTTTCTCCAATGTATATTTATGGCTCCTTTGTCTAATATGAGATAACTGAATTTATGTGGGCATGCCTCTTATCTTCTATTCTGTTCTATTGTTCTTCATGTCTGTTTTGTGCCAATACCATATCATTTTTATTACCATAGCTCTGTGGTATAATTTAAGGTCTGGTATTGTGATGCCACCTCTTCCACTCTGCTTGCTAAGGATTGCTTTAGCTATTCTGGGTCTCTTATTTTTCTAGATGGATTTCATGACTGCTTTTTCTATTTCTATGAGGAATGTCATTGGGATTCTGATTGAAATTGCACTAAATCTGTATAGTGCTTTTGGTAGTATGGTCTTTTTGACCATATTAATTCTGCCTATCCAAGGACAAGGAAGATCTTTCCATCTTCTAAAGTCTTCTTTAATTTCTTTCTTTAGCGTTCTGTAGTTTTCATTGTAGAGGTCTTTCACCCCTTGTTAAGTTGATTTTTTTTTTTTTTGACGCTATTGTAACTGGGGTAGTTTTCCTCGTTTCCCTTTCAGAGGATTTGTCACTGTTATACAGAAATGCCTTTGATTTATGGGCATTGATTTTGTATCCTTCTATTTTGCTGAGTTCCTTTACTAATTCTAGAAGTTTTCTGGTGGAATTTTTTGGGACTTCTAGGTATAGAATCATATCATTGACAAATAGTGCTAATTTAAGTTCTTCTTTTCCTATACATATCCCTTTAATTTCTTTCATCTAATTGCTCTGGCCACTGTTTCAATAATTATGTTGAATAGAAGTGATGGAAGAGGGCATCCCTGTCTTGTTCCATTTTTTAAAGAGAATGCATTCGATTTTTCTCCGTTTAGAATGATGTTAGGTACTGCGCGGCCCACGCAAGGGACATCATTAAGCTCCAGGCCGCAGCTGGCTCCAGCTGGGGGACCATGGGCACCTCCACCTCCAGGGGCTGGGCCACCTGGGTCCCCAGGCCAAAGCTGGACCTCAGGAGGCACTGGACCTGAGCCAACTGCCACCCAAGCTGCTCCTGGTGGTGCTGAGCCATGTGCCCCCATGCTGGCTCCTCACCCGCTGCCACCAGGTGTGCTGGGAGTGGCGCACCCTGGTGCATGGCCAGGCCCTGTGGCTACTGATCTTGGCCCAGGACCACGGCACCGCTTGGCCGCGCCCTGCTGTTGTTTGTCTGCAACTGCCTGCCTCCCCAACCCACTTTCGACGCCAGGCTTTGTCCTCTGGGCCGCTTCTGCAAGCGCACACCTTTGGGAAGCAACCTCATCTGCAATCCACGCAGCCAAGAAAGCCTCCGGAAATGGATGGTGCAGCACAGTGGAGATGGCCACGTGGTGGGAAAAAAAAAAAAAAAAAAACAAGAAAACCCTGCAGGGGCGGGGGGGGGGGGGGGGGAGCTACACAAAACTGTTTCGTACTTCCTTCAGTTAGTGCTGCAAGAAGCAGGTCTTGGACCTGGAGGAGGAGGGTCTGTGGCCAGAACTGCTGGACAGTGGCAGGATTAAGATTTGTGTCTGACTGGTGGGGAGCCCGACGACAGTGGCTGTATGTATGGACTCCTTGTCCAACTTCTAGACACTGACCAGATCGTCCTAGATAAATTCTCTGCTATGCCTGACCCCATTAAGCAGTGGAACAACAATATCTGTCTTCAGGTCACCCATGTGTTCTCCAACATCAAGACAGGCCTCCGTTTTGTGTCTTTTGAACACTGGGGACAGGACACCCAGTTCTGGGCTGGCCACTATGGAGCCCGTGTGACCAACTCCAGTGTGATCATACGTGTCTGTCAGTCCTAGGAAAGGGCTGCCTTTCTTGTGAGAGAGCCTGACCATGCCATCTAGGTGCCAGGACGTTTGGCTGGGACCCCTCATTAACCAAGTGCTTCTACCTCTCTGGCAGAGTGAGAACTACAGGGTTCAGTCAGCGGTCCTTCTGGGCCCTGCATTCAGGTTCTGGAAACCACTGGAAGCATGGTCTTCCATCAGGTCTATCTACGGCTGCTGCTTTTGGTGGGCACAGCACTGCTTAATGGAGACCCACAGGTGATGCCTGAGGAAGCCTTCTCACCCCCTCTTCTCTCTACCAGCATTTCAGCACAGCACCCTCTGCCTGTCCCCTCTGTTGGTCTCTTGTCCCCTCTCCTTTCTGCTTCAGGGACTTAGCTGGTCCTTTCAGGGAAGTCCTGTACTTGACTCTGAACTCTGACTTTCATCCTGACTAGCCAAATTCCAGCTGCCTTGGGTGATAAACTTGACCTCGGGGCCTTCTGAGCTACAGGGCTGGACCCAGGCCTTGAAGCTAAAGGTCACCTAGGTTCAAACAGGATTTGGAGATAAATCTGCCCACACTGACTTCCCTGGGAAATGAGGAGGTACCTCAAGTCCAGCCCTGATCCTCAAGGACCTCTGTAATTGTGTGATATTTAAAATGATTTTATTTTTCATTTTGACATTTTGTTTTCTGAACAGCAAGAGAATAATCTATCAGCTATAATATATAATGCATCTTGAATGTATCTGGCAATCATATATAATAAATTTATTATTTTGCCAAAAAAATAGAATGATAGAAGATGTTGGCCTGGGGCTTAGCATAGATAGCTTTTACAATGTTGAGATATGTTTCTGTTATCCCTAGTTTTTCTAGTGTTTTGAACATGAAGGGGTGCTGTATTTTGTCAAATGCTTTTTCTGCGTCTATCGAGATGATCATATGGTTCTTATCTTTAAGTCTATTGATGTGATGAGTCACAATTATTGATTTCTGTATGTTGAACCAACCTTGCATCCCTGGGATGAGTCCCACTTGGTAGTGGTGTGCTATCTTTTTTATACGTTTTTGTATTCATTTGCCAGAATTTTATTGAGGATTTTTGCATCTATGTTCATTAGAGATATTGGTCTGAAGCTTCCTTTCTTTGATGTGTCTTTGCCTGGTTTTGGATGAAAGACCTAAGCAATCTCATTCTACTTGGGACCTCATTTTGCTCTGAAACTTAACCTCTGACCTACTGCAGTCCTAAAGTCAGGAAAATACCACGGAAAAGCTCTGCGAAAACAGTTCTCGGAAAAGCCACCGCAGATGGTGATCACTTAAGATAGGCCAAGATATCCACATATCTGAAATTCCAGATGGCCCCCACCTAGGTGTGTGACCAATATCTAAACTAGAAGCCCTGCAGTTTGGCACATACCCCCCTTGCAACATCCTCACAATTTAAACCAATCAATTTTATGTGCGTCAACCCCTTGAACTAACCAATAATTCTTTCCAGATTCTTTCCCGCCACTTGATACACTAATCATGTTTTAGAGATGTTTTATGATTTTCCCGCAGTGTGTGATGATTTGCTAAGAGATGCTATGATGTATGTGGAGGTCCCTGCCTTCTCCAAAGAATGTATAAAACTACTGCAAATTCTGGGCTTGGGGACTCTTAGCGTCACCTGTTGCTGTGTGTGCGTGCAGAGGACCAAGCTAGCTCGCAATAAACACCTCTTTGCTGTTTACATCGATCTTGGTCTCTGGTGGTCTTTTGGGGATCCCGAATTCAAGCATAACATGGAATCAGGGTGATATTGGCCTCATAGAATGAGTTTGGAAGTGCTCCCTCTTTTTCTATTTCCTGAAATAAATTGAAGAGTATTGGTATTAATTCTTCTTTAAATTGTGTATATCATCCTGATTCAACTTGGGCAAATCAAATGACCCTAGAAATTTGTCTATGCCTTCAATATTTTCTATTATATTAGAGTATAAGTTTTCAAAATAATTTTTAATAATCTTTTGTATTTCTGTCTGCTGTGATTTTTCCTTTTTCATCACATATGTTAGTAATTAGAGTTTTTTCTCTCCTTCTCTTCATTAGCATGGTTAAGGGTTTGTTAATTTTATTTATTTTTTCAAAGAACCAACTTTTTGTTTTGTCAATTTTTTCAATTGTTTCCTTTGTTTTGATTTCATTGATTTCAGCTCTGATTTTAATTATTTTGTGTCTTCTACTGCTCTTGGTGTTGATTTGTTCTTCTTTTTCTAGGGCTTTGAGATGTAATGTTAAGTCATTTATTTGTTGACTTTTTTCTTTTCTTAAGGAATGAATTCCATGCAATGAACTTTTCTCTTAGCACTGCCTTCATAGTGTCCCAGGGATTTTGATACGTTGTATCAGTGTTCTCATTCACCTCTAAGAATTTTTTAATCTCCTCCTTGATGTCTTTTGCAACCCATTGTTCATTCAGTAGTGTATTATTTAGTTGAAGTAGCTTTGATTTTTTTATTTTATCATTGATTTCTAATTTCTTTCCATTATGATCTGATAGAATGCAAGGTAGTATCCCTACTTTTTTATATTTGCTAAGAGTTGGTTTGTAGCATAATATATGGTCTATTTTAGAGAAGGATCCATGTGCTGCTAAGAAGAAAGTATATTAGTTCATTGAAGGATGAAATATTCTATATATATCAGTTAAGTCTAAGTTATTGATTGTATTATTGAGTTCTTAATCATAATCTTGAAAGACACAATCTCAAATGTCATAATCCTAAATGTTGAAACCCTGAAAGACGGGCTGGGGATGTGGCTCAAGTGGTAGCACGCTCGCCTGGCACGTGTGAGGCCCGGGTTTGATCCTCAGCACCACATACAAACAAAGATGTTGGGTCCATCGAAAACTAAAAAAAATAAATAAAAATTCTCCCTCTCCCTCTTTAAAATAAAAGAGACCCTGAAAGATTAAAATTCCTAAAGTCTAATATTCCCAATGTCTAAATTCCTTAAAGATCAAAATTCCAAAAATTATAATCCCAAATACTGAAATCTTAAAAACCCAAATCCTGAAAACTACATGTCACATTTTTTTTAATGCAAAAGCTTCTATAAGAAGGATATAAAGCCAAATTCTAGGAAGGGCTTAGTGCATTTTCAACTATATGCAGAATAGTTGCCAAATTATTCAATCAGACTACTTCTTCTCCTGCTCTTTCAATAATAATAACAACAATGCCCTTCCTCAGACAATAAAAAGAACTTGACAAACTCAAGTTTGTCATACTGGTCTGGGAAAATCAGGATGGAGTCCTCATCCCCCCCCACCCCCCATACCTCCCACATCCCGCCAAGTGTTGAAGATTAAACACCAGAGAAACACCAAGGCAAGCATAGAAAGCAGAGCTGGTGCCTGCAGGAGTGGGGGTCTTTTGTGCCTTTATAGATGTCAGGTTTCCTTTCCTCCCTCAATGCTCCTCCTCCTATCTTGCCTACCAAAAGGCAGGAAAGAGGCACCCCAGGGATTAATTGCTTGTGTTGGAAAATGGGATCTTTCCCATCCCCTGGAGGTATCAGACCTCCCATTTCCTTTTCTTGGGTAATCAGCCACCTGTCCTTTTGCCTAGGTCTCTCACAGGCAATCATCCAAACACACAAAATACTTGGTTAGAGGTTATATAGTTTCCTTCTGTGTTATAAAACCCAGGCATGCAGTCAGATAGGAAGAATAACTTCTAGTGTTCTATGGAATAGTAGGATAACTATGGTTGACAACAGTTAATTATATATTTCAAAATAGCTTGTAGAGAAGATTTTAAATGTTCCCAGTACAAAGAAATGACCGATGAGGCAGTGGATATGTCAATTACCCTGATCTGATCATTACACATTGTATACATGTATTGAAATGTCATACATGTATACAATATATTATTATACATGTATACATATTAATTTAATATAATTATTAAATTAATTGAAATAAAAATATATTTTAAATAAAATACATCTTAAAAAACATTAAATGGTGAACTCTTCTTGGTTAGGGATTTGACTGCTAAAAAAGATCCGTATTTACCACTAAATCTATCATTTTTAAAAAACTTCATGCATTTCACTTTGGCTAATGGACAGCATTTCTGAAATTGTCTCCACTGGTTTTTTATAATCTATATATAACATATAGATTATATATATGTATGTATTTCATGTCCCTGATGGATCAGAAAATTCTGAACTTTTCTGTTCATTTATCTGTTCAGGATATCTCAAATGTCATAATCCCACATGTTGAAACCCTGTTGAAGCACTTTATACTTAAGATTTGGAGACTTTGTAGAAAAAAAAATAGGATTTCAAGAGAATTTCCAAACCATAATGACAAATTTGGAATCAGGTGCAACCAAGGCTTCTAAAAGTGAATTTCAAAATGTTACCAATAAAGTTTGTTGTTGCCCATTAAGCCCAATACCTTTGGTGGAAATGTCTCACGAGTGGACTGGCCATGCAATATAGTAACAATCAAAACTTCAGTTTAAAAACTTGCCATTTTGGGCTGGGGATGTGGCTCAAGCAGTAGCATGCTCGCCTGACATGCATGCGGCCCGGGTTCGATCCTCAGCACCACATACAAACAAAGATGTTGTGTCCGCCAAAAACTGAAAAATAAATATTAAAAATTCAATCTCTCTCTCTCTCTCTCTCTCTCTCTCTCTCTCTCTCTCTCTCTTCTCTTCTCTTTAAAAAAAAACTTGCCATTTGTCTGCATTGGCATTCCTTCCAGCTAATAAAAATCTAAGAACTTTCAATAAATTAAAGCCACATTTACTTGAAGAAGCCAGCAAAGTTACTGACAGGTTAAAAAATAATTATGTGCACAGAACGACAAGAAGACACACAACAGTGGTGCTGTTCAATCACCAGTATTTCTGTCAAATCTGTGGTCTGTATATGAGAGTATGCAAAATAGATTTTCACATACTCAAATAAGACAGAAGCATAGCATAGAAAATGGGAAAACTTAATGGGGAATGTTCGTGTTGGTGACTATCAAATCATAGAAGAATTTCAAAAAAGAGCAGCACCACATAGAAAATAAATGCGAACACATTCTCCAAGGAGATTCATGCCCTGAAAGCAAAACAGCAGCTATTCATTACTATGCAAGACTTCAAAATATAGTTAAGGATCATGCAGGATGCTGTATGCTTCCTTCTACACATCTTCTCATGATTGTCCTGAATATACCTTTACTCACAGTATTACCCCTTGTTTCCTCTGTCCACCTAGTTAAAATGATGACTTACTAATCACTCAAGATGAAGTTTGTGGATCATATTCTCTGGGAGGCTGTACCTGACACTACTTTTGCTTCTAGACAGACAAAATAAGATAAAAATACAGCTAACAATTACATAGTCACTACTCTGTGTCAGTTTCTATCCCAGGCACTTTGCATGCAATGTATTCATTCAGATCTCACAATGTATTCATTTAGATCTAGTACCATAAACTAGGTACCATTATTTATTACCACTTCACAGATAAGAAAAATGAGATACAGAAAACTTAGCTCACACAGGTAGTCCAGATTTCAATGAACATCTATATTTTTCACATTCATGCTCTCCTGCCTGGCCTTCACACTAACTAGCTTTCTTGGCTGTTTAGCCAGTTTTTTGTCACTGTGGTCAAAATACCAGACATAAAGAATTTACAAGAAAGGTCCATTTTGGCTCACAGTTACAGAGGTTTCAGTCCATGGACAGACAGCTGGCTCCACTGCTTTAGGGTGAAGCGAGTCAAAACATCATGACAGGGCTGGGGCTATAGCTCAGTTGGTAGAGTATTTGCCTTGCATGCACAAGGCCCTGGGTTCAATCCCTAGCACCACACACACACACACAAAATCATGGCAGAAAAGAATAACAGAGAAAGTTGCACTTCATGGCAGCCAGAAAACACAGAGAGGGAGATCAATCTCTCCAGGACACACCCCCCAGTGATCTACTAGCCCAACCAGGGCCCATGTTCCTATAGCTTCCATCACCTCCTGTAGTCCACTCAGTTATCAGTAGAATAAAGCAATGATGAGGTCAGAGCCCTCGTGATCTAATCACTTCCCCCAAATCCTCACCTCTGAATATTGCTGCACTGGGGACCAAGCCCTCAGTGCATGAGTTTTAGGGAGACACCTCATATCCAAATCAAAATACTGGCCAGCATGCAGTCTTCTCTATGCCCTTCCTTCAGAGCACTGGCAAGGTTTGAATCCCTTCCTTGTTCATTTGTGCACCCCCAAAAGAGTCAGTTGTTGAAATCATTATTGTGTACCTAACAAGGAGTACAGGAACTGGTATACAATAAGTATTTGATAAGCATTTTCTGAATTAATGAATTAGTTTAGTACCATTCTTGAGAATGATGATCTCAGACCTAACTTTCCCATGAATTGTTGCATTTGGATTTTCCTAATTTTAGTAAAATATTATTTTTAGCATGGTTACATGTTGAGTAAATAAAAGAAGTGAAGCTAGAACTCATACATTTTTATACAAAAACCCTATGCTTTCCCTGGGTGTATATACTGGCTCATCTAGTGGTCTCTTTGCAGCATAAAATAAAACAGCAACAATTTTAAATTTTTTCTCATTTCTGCCTCAGGGACTAGGTCAAGCATCCACATCTTTAGAAAGATGACCAGGGTAAAGCAGAATTTTATAGATTTGAAGATGAAATTTAGTCCATCAACAGATGAATGGGCAAAGAAATGTGGTACACATACACACACACACACACACACACACTGTGGAATATTAATCAGCCATAAAAAGAATGAAATCCTGATCCAGGTGTGGTGCCACTCACCTGTAATCCCAGCAGTTTGGGAAGCTGAAGCAGGAGGATCATGAGTTCAAAGCCAGCCTCAGCAATGGTAAGGCACTAAGCAACTCAGTGAGACCTTGTCTCTAAATAAAGCACAAAATAGGTATGTGGTTAAATGGTCAAGTGCTCCTAGGTTCAATCCTCAGTACAAAAAAAAAAAAAAGAAAAAGAATGAAATCCTGTCATTTGTGGCAACAGGGATGAACCTGGAAGACATTGTGCTATGTAAAATAAGTCAGACAGAGAAAGATAAATACTGCACCATGTCACTAACTTCTGGGATCTAAGAAAGTTGACCTCATAGAGATAAAGAATACAATAGTACTTGCCAGGCGATATAAAGGGGAAGAGAAAAGGGCAAGAGGAGGAAGATATTGGTAAACAGAAAATTAGTTCAATAAGAGGAATAAGTTCTGGTATTCTGTTGCACAGTAGGGTCACTATAGTCAACAATATTATATTGTGTATTTCAAAATAACTAGAAAAGAGGACGTTGCATGTGCTCACCATGAAAAAAAGTGCTAAATGTTTGAGCTGATGGATATGCTAAGTACCTTGATTTGATCCTTACAGAATTTATACATGTATTGAAGCACTGCATCACACTGTACCCCATAAATATGTAGTTATATAATTAAAAACTAAAAACAACTATGTAATCAAAAACTAAAAAGTTTTACTTCATCAGAGAAGATCATTCTAACAGAAAATGAGATTTAGCAAGACATCTACTTTTTTTTTCTTTTTGTTCAATATTGGGGATTGAACCCAGAAATGTTCCACCACTGAATTACACACCTATTCCTTTTTATTTTTGAGACAGGATCTTGATAAACTGCACAGGCTAAAACAAGTCATCTACTTTAAAGAAAAGTTGTATGCTGTATTTTCCAATGTGTTAGGACTGCAACATATTAAAGAGAATAGTATAAGCATTGCAAGTATCCTTATCTTCAATGTTAAAGATTCCTTTCCTGATTCAGTTATACCACTCCTCGGTTTATATCCAAAGGACTTAAAATCAGCATACTACAGTGACACAGCCACATCAATGTTTATAGCAGCTCAATTCACAATACCTAAGCTATGGAACCAACCTAGATGCCCGTCAAAAGATAAATGGATAAAGAAATTGTGGTATATGTACACAATGGACTATTACTCAGCCATAAAGAAGAATGACTTTATGGTATTCTCATAGAAGGTATTCTCATAGAAGGTATTATCAGTAGAAGGATGGATCTGGAGACTCTCATGCTAAGTGAAATAAGCCAATCTCCAAAAAATAAAGGTTGGATGTTCTCTCTGATACATGGATGCTAACACACAACAAGGGTGGAGGGGAAGAATAGTTCAGTGGATTAGACAAAGGGGAATGAAGGAAAGGGAGGTGGTAAGAATAGGAAAGACTGTGACATGAATCCAACATAACTTTCCTATGTACATATATGAATACACCACAGTGAATGTCCACATGATGTACATCCATAAGACTGGGATCCTGGGGCTGGGATTGTGGCTCAGTGGTAGAGCACTCCCCTAGCATAGGTGGGATCCGGGTTCGATTCTCAGCACCACATAAAAATAAAGGCATTGGATGGTGTCCATCTACAAAAAAAGATTGTCTTTCTCTCTCTCTCTCTCTCTCTCTCTCTCTCTCTCTCTCTCTCTCTTTAAAAAATAAATAAATAAATAGGGAACTGTCTTTTCTCATTGATTAAAAAAAAGACTGGAATACTAATTAAAATATGATATATTCCATGCTTGTATAAATATATCAAAATAGATTCTATTGTCATGTAAAAAAAAAGAACCTTCCCCTCCCTCAGTACCCTACATCAGAATCTTTTGAAAGCTCCTCAGGCAATCCTCTTAGCAAGATTGACTAACATTTAGATCTATTAAATTAAGTCCCTTAGTTGGTTCTTTGAAGCTCATTGAAAGTGTTATTAATGTATTTTTCCACTCAGACAACAAAGAAGTATGGGCCAGAATTTAAATCATTGTCACATATTGAAAATAATTACAATAGTTCATAGAAACAAATGGTCATGTAAACATTGTTTAAACTTGTAATATATTCTAGGGATTGTGCTTAGTACAAATGGAAACAAAATAAATTCCATGAGGCTGAGGACGCAGTTTTTAACTTACTATTGTATATATATAAATTAGCACAGGGCTTGACAGAATGAATGAATAAAGTATTTAAAATCAACAGCCTCTACTCTTGACAATATTGCAATTTACTGTATTTGAACTATACAAAATCCTATCATGAGTTCATGGGCAAGTTCAAGCTCCACAATTGTACATGAGCAACTGTGGGCCACAAGGTCAACCCAGGGTAGCTAATTCAGTATGATTTGACATGCAGAACACTACACCAGCACATGTGGCTTTGTAGGGAAAGGAAAAGGCTAAGGAAAAGAATAGTAACCCAGGTGTGCTCAGGGCATCTTACAATGCTCATAGTAGAGAGCTATGTTTCTCTAATTTGTCCCTTTGGAGAAAAAAATAAGGCTGTGGAATGTAGAGGCTGCTCATTTGTAGAATTCAGATCTTACATATTGTAGCTTGAGTCATTCTATGACCTCTGTGACCCAGATGCAGATCCTAGCACAGGGCTATGACATAGTAGGTTCTTAATGAGAATAGTGGAATGTATGAAATTGGGTCAGATAAAATGGCTGCCCTTGATCTTGGGATCCTAAGGGGAAACTTCTAGACAAGCTCTATCAGCATCTTGTGGTTATCATTGTACATAATGCCTGACCTGAGAACTGAGGAAGAACAACTCACTTTTACAAGTGGCTGAGAGGAGAAGAGGTTAGTTAGTTGGGGTGTGGGGTGGAGGTAAGTGATTTCTAAGTGAAGTCTCCCACTTTGATGTCTTTGTTCCAGACAAGGGGGTTTAACAGTCTATTAACTCCCATCAGTATATCAAACACTTGAGACACTCAACTAATAAAGAGAATAGGTTTATTTTGGCTCACAGTTTTAGCAGATTCAGTCCATGATATGTTGGCCCACTGGTTTGGGCTTGTAGTGAGGCAATACATCATGGCAGAAATGTACAGTGGAGTGAAGATGTTCACCTCATGGCTGAGAAGTGAAAGAAAGAAATGAAGAGATTGGGGTCCCACAGTCCCCTTCAAGGAATGCTCTCAAATACTTAAAGCCTGCCCACTAGAACTCACCTCTTAAACTTCCCACTACCTCCCAATAATACCAATAAAGTTTCCAATAAAGAACGATGCCTTTGGGCTGGGGTTGTGGCTCAGTGGTAGAGCATTTGCCTAGCATGCATGAGGCACCAGGTTCGATCCTCAGCACCACATAAATAAATAAATAAATAAATAAAATAAAGGTATTGTGTCCAACTACAACTAAAAATTTATAAATAAATAAATGAGAAGAAAGCTTTTAACATATATGCCTTTGGGGGAAAGTCCAGATCCAAACTGCAATACAACCTATTTTTCATTTAGAAAGGCACACCTCTGGGCTGGAGCTGGACTGGGAAAATTATTTATTTCAAGGAGTTTAGGGCTTCCAGAACTCAGAGAACAGGGTCCAGGAAAGTTCCTGCCATACCTTTCCAATAGCAATGCTAAGCAATTGGGATGAAGGTGAGGAATTGATCTATCATATCACAGCCATGGGAAGACAAAAGGAAGACTCAGATCTGAAAAAAGGCAAGACTGAGAGAATATAGGTATTCTAGTTCTGAAACAGAGGGATCCGCTGCATAGGAATGGTTACATTAATCCCAGAATCTTAAAATTGCTTCAAAAAGACAAGGATGATGAACCACATTTTGTTTATCCATTTATCAGCCAGAAAGAGGAAAAAAGAAAAGTATTGATATATGCAACAACATACACGAACCTTGAAAACAGTGTTAAGTGAAATAACTTAGACACAAAAGGCCACAGATTGTATGATTCCATTTATATGTAATATCCAGAATACATAAATCCATAGAGACAGAAAGCAGATTAATCATTTTCAGGAACTTAGGGGAAGGGGAAAGAATAAGGAATGATCTTTTAATGGGTATAGGCTTTTTGGGGGGCGGCATGAAAAAGTTCTGGAATTACATAGAGAGGATGGTTGCAAAACTTGGAGGATCTATTAAAACCCACTGAATTATGCAACCTAAAAGGACAAACTGTATAATATGGGAATTCTCTCTCAATTTTAATAAAATATAAGAAAGGAAATTTAGGACAGATAGAAGAAGGAAATCCTAAGCCAAGCTTAAAGGACAAACTGTATAATATGGGAATTCTCTCTCAATTGTAATAAAATATAAGAAAGGAAATTTGGGACAGATAGAAGAAGGAAATCCTAAGCCAAGCTGAATTTGGTGCACAATACCATAGGACCCATCAGTCTTTGTGGAACCTTGGGGCCTATCACAAGTCATTGTCAAGCAGCAATGTATACTGCAGTGGACACAAGATCTCCTGGGGGAAGCTTGTCTGAAGTCCCAGGGCAATATTTTCCCTCACCTCCCTGTGCAAGTTCAAAGCCAACCTCAGCAACTTAACAAGGCCATAAGCAACTTAGCAAGGACTTGTCACAAAATAGAACATTTAAAAAAGGGCTGTGGATGTGACTCAGTGGTTAAGCACCCCTGGGTTCAATTCCCAGTACCAAAAAAGAAAAATGTATGTAGGTACTACTACAAAGACTGTTGTGTACACGAGGAAACCTGAGAATAGAGAGACCAAGCAGCTAGCTTAAAGTCACACAGCAACTGAGATGTGACCCATGACATCAGTCAAGCCCACAGGTGTCCTGGTCATTTGAGTCAACTATACTGAGGTCAAGAGACAACCAGGATCCCAGTCCCCTACCACATAGTGAAGGCAGGCAGTAGGTATAGGGAAAACGTGGACAGCCAAAGATGACTACACCCACAGCTCCTGCCCTGTGTGATGTTGTATGTGCCAATATTCATTCACTGTGCCATGTGGAAGGGAAAGGGAACATCAAGGGAGGTGTGTCCCAGGTGTGGGCAGAAAGTGGTTTTCACCCTTGTTGACTCAAAGGCTTGAGAGGAGAGGGGAAGGTTATCTGGGCACTGGTTTGTCTTGAGGCCTAATTTCACCCATTGGAACAGGACAAACTTGACCTGGAAAAGTTTGTCCTTATCCCTAGATCTCTGTCGGCATCTAGTGGTCCCTGGCGCGCATGACATGCAACTCGGACTGCCAGGTTGGTAATGAGCGCCCAGAACTGGGTTCTCACCTGCGGCAAATGGCTTAGAAAAGCAATTTGACTATATGTCCAGCAGGTGTCACCAGATGCACAGTAGGGTTGGTGACCCGCGCCCCTGAGGACCACAGTCAGAGGGTGAGGATCCTATCCCAGGCGGTAGGGTCTTGCAGCTGGTCCCAAGGCTGTGCAGACAAGAGGGGAGGGGAGAGGACCTGAGGGGACAAAGAGGGAGGGCAAGGGAGCAGGCTGAAGCGGGGCCCAACCCTGCGCTCTGCTCACTGAAGTGCCCTGGGACAACTTCTTGGTGGCTCTCAGAGCTTTCCCTGATAGCCCCTCGCCTTTCCTCCACCAGCTGGGCCTGGCTAGAACCCCTCCAATCTCTGCTCAGCAGCCTGGGGACCCCTCTCGGGCCCCCATTCCCTCCTTGTCCTGTAAGATCCAAGAGACCCCGCCTCCTCCTCTCTCCATAGCTGCCACCTCCTGCTGCTCAACCTTTGGGGTTCAGTGGCCCCCTGGACTGTGGCTGCCTGCAGCTCACCAGCCTCCTCCCTTCCCTGGGAGCCAGGTGGCCAGCACTGACTGTACCTGCTTTAAGGACTTGCCTCTGGGTCCTTAAAGGGCAACATTCAGGACACCCAGCAGGACTGGCACGTGGGGGTGGGGTAGAGGGAGACAAACAGCAAAGAACCTCCCAGAAGGCCCCGAGGCACCATGGCGAATCTTCAGATTCCTCCTGCCTTTTGACTCAGAGAAGACACCTGGAAGCCCTCTTGGGCTCCAACCCAGGTGCTCCTCTCTGACGGTTGGCTCATGACAACTTTCTCTGTTTTAGTTTCATGTCTGGAGAAATAATCCTGATCCAAACAGGACCTCCAGACAGAATGTGAACTGGACCCAACCCTCCACAGTGCAAAGGCCCACCAGGATCCTTGGCCGGGACCCCCAAGGCGCGATAATGAATCCAGACAGACCAGTGTTAGACATGGGGCAGCCTCCAAGGTCTACCCCGCTGGCCCACACACTGCCCCGTCTTCTGGGTGGTAACTTCATGCTCAAGAATGTTCCCCTGTAATGAAAAGACGGGATCTCGTGAACGTTAGCAGAGCATTAGGACCAAATGAAATGGCCATACAAAGACTACCCCCCAAAAAGGATCAATTATCCTGTTATCAAAATGGACTTAGGGCTAGGGATGTGGCTCAGTGGTAGATTACTTGGCTAGCATGCACAAAGTCCTGGGTTTGCATCCCAGCACCCACCCCCAAAAAGATGATCTTTAAAATTGGAGTGCAGAAGAGGCCTGCTTAGGGATGTGGCCAGGCTCAGTGCCAGAAACAACCATTACTGACTCCACAAAACATCTGTGACCAATTCTAAAGTTTCGCCTTTTCTTTATACCTTCTCCATGCATCCTCTACCTCACTCCATTCCAAACCCTGACATTCTCTGAGACGCATACATCTTGCCTCCTCCTTTGTAAACAAACTGACAACAAAACCCCACCGGATTTTATCCCCAAAGGAAATTTCCTAACACGTCCTCTCTATTCCTCAAGCCATACCTTTGCCTCCCCCATACCTCCCCCCACCTTTAAGAAGTATCTGCCCCTTGCTGGGTGTGCTGCTGCACATCTGTTATCCCAGCAGCTTGGGAGACTGAGGCAGGAGGATCATGAGTTAAAGCCAGCCTCGGACACTTATTGAGGCCCTAAGCAACTCAACGAGGCCCTGACTCTAAACAAATTAAAAAGAGGGCTGGGGATGTGGTTCAGTGGCTAAGTACCCCCCCCCCCGCCCCCAGGGTTCAATCCCCAGTAAAAAAAAAAAAAAAAACAAAAAACTGCCCCTCACTTTGTCTCTGAAACCATCCCATTTTACATCCAATGGGAGATCAATTTTCTTTTTAAAAAGATATATTACTAAGTAGGGGGTAAACTAGATATCTCTGAACCCAATATTTCTACACTATCCATAATCTTTAACATTTCCCTTACTCTGTACCCATTGAACCCCTTGCCTTTATAATGTTATACATGAATTCTTTAAAATAAACTTTGAATTTGAGAATAGATTGATCTTTACAGAAAAGTTGCAAATATAGCACAGAGTTCCTACATCCCCCTAAGCAGTTCCACCCAATTTTCCCTATTGTTAATCTTACATGATTATCATGCATTTGTCTCAATTGATGAACCAATATTGACGTATTATTAATCACTACAGTCTGTAATTTATTCATATTCCCTTAGGTTTTTTTTTTTTTTCTTTTTCTGTTCCAGAACCCTATTCAGAATCCCAGATTTTGGCATTGAGTCCTTAGGGTTAAAGGACCTAGGCTTATGGCATTTAGTCTGGGCACAAATCTGCACGGTAACAGTTCCCTCAGACTTTCTTCTTTTTGAACCCAGCAGTGCTTCACCACTGAGCCATATCCTCAGCCGATTTTATTTTTTTGTCTAGAGATGGTTTCACCAAGTTGCCAAGGCTGGCTTTGAACTTGTGATCCTCCTGCCTCAACCCCCCCCCCCCAAAACGGCTAGGATTACAGATGTGCACCACCATGTCTGGCCCAGGTTTTCTTTGTTTTTTATGAGGTATCAATCAGATATTTTATGGAATGCCCCTGTATTTAAATGTGTCTGGTGTTTTTCTCATTATTATTCAACTCAGAAATCTGAGTATTTTGAGAAGAGATCACAGGGTCAATGTACCATTTTAATCACATCATACCAAGGATACACATGGTTAACGTGACGTCAGTGAGATACGAACCTTGATCTCCTGGCTGAGGTGGAGTTTGTCGGAATACTCTTTGTTTCACTTTATTCTATACTGTATCTTTGGAAGAAAGTCATTATGTCCCCATCCTTAAAAGCTGAGTATCTGGGGCTGGGGATGTGGCTTAAGTGGTAGCGTTCTCCCCTGGCATGCATGGGGTGCTGGGTTCGAGCCTCAGCAGCACATAAAAATAAAATAAAGATGTTTTGTCCACCAAAAACTAAAAAGATAAACATTAAAAAATCTCTCTCTCTCTCTCTCTCTCTCTCTCTCTCTCTCAAAAAAAAAGCTGAGTCTCTACATAAATTATTTGGAATGCATTTGTATGAGAAATCTGTTTCTTTTCCCTCATTTATTGACTGATTTTATTTATTTAATTTAGTATGGACACAAGGATATATTATTTATTTGTTCATTCATTTTTTACTTTGGGTTGTATTCAATAGTACTTTATTTTGTTGCTGTAATAGTTCCAGCTTTAGCTATTAGGAGCACTGTCTGTTGACGCCAAGTTCTCTTTGATACACCTCCATGGGAAGTTGTAGGAACACTTCTTTACTTTCTGGCTTTAGAGATGCTCCAGGTTCATTTTCTATACTTCTTGTTCCAGTCCTACAGTTCAATCATTTTTCCAAGCAAACTTGGTCCCTTTCATTGGAGAATGATATTAAACATCAACTTTAGGGGCAGGGACTGTGGCTTAGTGGTAGAGCGCTCGCCTAGCATGGGTGGGACCTGGTTTGATTCTCAGCACCACATAAAAATAAAGGCATTTTGTTGTGTCCATCTACAAAAAAAAGGCCTCTCTCTCTCTCTCTCTCTCTCTCTCTCTCTCTCTCTCTCTCTCTCAAAAAAATCAACTTTAGGAGCTGGGCATGATGGTGCATGCCTGCCATCTTTATCTACTTGGGACACTGAGGTGGGAGGATTACTTGAGCCCAGAGTTGGAGAACAGTCTGGACAACATAGCAAGGACCTCTCTCTAAAAGAAATTAATGAATTAATTTAAAAATCAAGACTTCTGCTAGGTACGATCATTGCTAGTGGGCAGTTGGTTTTCAAAAATCAAGTCTTGTATGGTGCAGATATCCCTGAACTTGACCTCAAACCATTCCTGATTATCAGTGTACAGTTTCATTACAGTGTGAACCCAAACATATTTCTCATGTAAAATCATTGTTTTTTACTACAGAGTAATGTAGCAAACATACATTTATGAAACTTATTCCATTACTAAAGCCTTAAAGTACCATTTGTTTCCATGTAAAATCTGTATGGACATTCATGCTCCATGCTCTTTTCTGACTCACATCTCTCTTACTAGGCACTGTTTTTCTGGTGAATTAATAAGTGCTCATTCGTAGTACACCCCTTCTTCTAGTATTTCTTTGATCTCTCACTCCACCCCTGACTTGACCTTATCCCTGACTCTAATCCAGTACTTTCTTTCTGTACGTAAATCAGTACTTTCAGCGACTGTCAATGATATGGAAAATAGTTGCCAGTCATCCTTCCCCTCACAAAACCCCCCTCCATCCCATTCCTACCTCATATCCTCACATGCATACAATAGGAGTAAAAACACTTCTAAATAGAACAAATAAAACATTTTAAAGAGAAAAAAAGTAAATGAACAGCTAATTGAATGAATGAATGCAACCTTATACCATCGGTAAATAAAATAGATACACATGGCTCTCACCCCATCAGTGACAGTCACTTGATCCTTGACTCCGACCAACCCCCTTTTAGATGGGAGATGGCTGTTCTCTAACGTCCAAGTGATGTTCAAAGCACACATTCCCTGATTTCATCCGATCACTAATCCCGAGGCCATCTTTAACTCTCACCAGCTGTTAGACCCACACCTGATCTTTATCCCCTGTAACGCCAGTGATTAGGTGATCATCCAGTACTGTGAGAAAACAATGTCCCTGAATTTTAATCCATCCATCACCATCCTTCTACTTAAAATCACTCTTTTTTTCTACTAGTAATATAGTAAACAGAAAGCTATGATCCTCATTCCATGGACAGCTGCCATGGAATTCAATTACATTGAAGCAAAACTACTACTGCATATTGTCAAGTGTCTCCCCAACAACAACAATCAACTTCTGTGAAGACCACACGCATGATTCTCACCCATCACTTACCCCTACATCATACCTGTCACTTGGTCCTTCTCATCATCGTGCCACCCTGATAACTACACTACTCTGTCTTATTTCAATGTCCAATTTCACAGAATTTTCAAGCCATGTAATGAACAGATAGACCTGATTCTTGCACAGCTGATCCTGATTTCACCCTGTTCCCCTACATCATCCCATACAAAAGGGAAAATTAACCATAGCCATAAAAGTGAAGTGAAGTTGGCAACAGGCATTCCTGACCCTTTCCTGATCTCCAAAATGAATGCAACCTTATACCGTCGCTAAAAAAAAGCCCCGAAAATTAGCAAGGAAAATGCAGAACGGTCTCCCTCACCCTTTCTTCGTCCCTGGTCCAGTCAACTTTCCTGACAATCTTGCATAGCTGTTCCTCACTCATCCCACGAAACCTCTAACCTGCCCTCATACTTACTCAGACACTCTTACTTCAATCCTCTCTGCTAACTACACCCTATAAGAACTAGTCTTTGTAGTCTCCAAATAGTTTGAGAAGTCTTCTTGATTCACACCCAAGCACGGAACGTCACCCTCACCCTGGCTCTTCCCTTGGAACAGTATGTGTTTTCAAAAGACAATAAGTGTGAGAAAGAGATATTGCTCGTTCTGTGAGAAATGCATCTCATTACAGAGCAAGATGTATCATAGTCCAGAGAAGGAAAGGGAATTGTAACACTGGGCCTGGAACAGCATGGGGGTTCCACAAGTATTCGATAAGAGAATGGAAATGAGTTGACAACTTCCCTTATGAAATGGTTGCTTTCAGGTACTGCACTCAAAGGTGGTACTGTTTATCAAATGTCCTTGGCATTAGGTGACCATGGGTGTTTATAACTTAGATCCATAAATGCAAAAGGAAGAATGAGAATACAGGTTTCAGAGAGAGAGAGAGAGAGAGAGAGAGAGAGAGAACGAGCAAGAGAAGGAGTTTACCCCTTTCTTCTCTTCTCCTTTCTCATCCAACTCTGCATTCTTACTTTCCCCCACACTGCCATTCCTAACTGTGTTTGGTGGCTCTGCACCCTTGCCTTCCAAAGCTTGGCTACATAGGAGGGTTCCCTGTTCCTCCCTTCCTTAGGACCCCAGCTGGCCAGCACCCAGACACTTCATAAATTAAGGATATGACTATTCACCACGCAAAAACATTCAGAGCACTGCCGGGCTATCATGTGTAGAAACAAGAGATTTCGGTTTCTCTTTTTGGTACCGGGGATTGAACTCGGGGGCACTGGAGCCACTTCCCCAGCCCTATTTTGTATTTTATTTAGAGACAGGGTCTCACTGAGTTGCTTAGCACCTCACTGTTGCTGGGGCTGGCTGTGAACTCGAGATCGTCCTGCCTCAGCCTCCGGAGCGGCTGGAATTACAGGCAAAGTGCCACTGCGCCTGACAAAACAAGAGATTTTAAAGAACTTAACAGAGTTCTCAAAATGAAGATCCTGGCTCTATAGTTCCCAACTTCATTTTGACTCCATGGTGCTCCTGAGCTAAAAGCCCAGTGGTTTCTTGCTTTCCCCTTCCCCCTACCCCACAACTTGCTGTCTTTTGAAAACGTTAAGATCTGGAAATAGAAGGCCATTAGAAATCCAGGAGCTGGCCCCTTGGTTCTTTGTGACAGTGGTCAGAGAGGCCTCCAGAAAAGGTGGAACCCTGCTCCCCATGATGCACCGGGCCTGTGTCTTTCATTCAGGAATGGTGTCCATGGGTTTCCTGTAAGGCCATGTCGTACGTAAGGTTATAACTTGTGTCTGGATGTCATTCCTGTGGCGTATTTCCAGGGCATGGCCGAACATGAAGTGCTAGTGTGTTTCATACAATGTTGACTTCAGTGAAATCATCTTCATGATGAGGAAGCGTGCATTAAATGAGAATGAGACTTCGAGAAAGTGTTCTTTTTTGTGCTTTCGTTAGTGCACAATAGTTTTACATACTAGTTGGGTTTATTCTGACATAATCATACATGCATGGAATTTAATTTTCTCATTTCAGGCCTGGGTGCGCCCGTTCCCTCCCCTCTTCCCTCCCCCTTCTTTGACTCCACAGGTCAATGATCAACCACTGTGTATTAGATGTTCATGCTCACCTCTTAAATCCATCAAAGCTCTCCCCGATCACTTGGTTTTCCATAACATTAGTGCAGGTTTATGATGATTTCTTTACCTGAAAAGGGACTAGGGGTTGATTTTTGTGTACAGAGTGAGAGAGGAATGATGTTGCATTTGCATACATGGATACCCAGTAGTCCTTAGACCACTTATTGAAGGCAGTCATTTCCCCCATGGACTTGAAATGCTACCTCTGTCATAAATTACATGTTTTATTCAAAAACCTGTGGCTTGCTCAATAGTGACTACAGAGCCTATTAGACAGTACAACCTCCTATTGAAAGTGGCGACAAAAAAAAAAAAAAATCAACCCAGAGTTCTTCATCCACTGAAAATATCATTGACAGATGAAATAGGTGAAATAAATGTTTTCAGACAAAAAAAAAAAAATGAGAAGTTGTTTGGCACCAGCAGACATGCATCAAAATGGATGCTGTAGGACATTCTTCAGGTTGAAGAAAAATGGCAATGGAAGCAGATGTTCTGGTGCTAATCAAGAACATCAGAAATATTGAATATCTGTGTAAATACACAAGACTGAATTTCCACTTGGCTCCTTTCCAATACACATGAATGCTTAAAAGAAAACTTATGGGGGCTGGGGTTGTGACTCCGCGGTAGAATGCTTGCCTAGCACGTGAGGGGCCCTGGGTTCGATCCTCAGCACCACATAAAAATAAATAAAAGGATTGTGTCCAACTACAACTAAAAAATTTTAAAAAAGAAAAAGTACGACATTATTTTGTGGTGTATATAATATAATGTAGATGAATTACATATTACAACACTAGAATAAAGGATGCTATGGAATAGACCTAAATTGTTGTAAGGATTTACATTCTGCATGGGGTGCTAAACTATCAATTCTGCATAGATTGCAAAATGTTAAGGACACACCATCTCTAGAATAACCACTAGAAAATAACACAAAGAGGGGATGTCAGTCAGTGAAAGAGCACTTGCCTGGCATACGTGAGGCCTTGGATCTCATCTCCAGCATACCATACACACATAAAAAGCCCACAAAGAGAAGTGATCAAGCGGCCCACAGGTAAATTATAAGAGACAAGACGGCACCCACAAATTTAAATGTATTAGTAAATACATTAGCACATTAGCCATCAATCGACTAGACACCCCAAATTTTTTTAAAAAGCTTTTTTCTGGTTGGATATAAAACCAAGACCTAATCATACCTTGTCTAGAAGATATAGATTTCAAATTATCAGCTTTCTATATGTGTGTTCTCTGTGAATAGTAATATCAGTAGAAGCACTTTTACTTCTTTTTTTCCAAACTTTAATTTTTTTTCCCCTTGCCTTAATGAACTTCCTAAAACATTTGGCACCAGATTCAGCACAAGAGGTGACAGATCTATCCCTTGCTTTGCTCTAGATCTTAAAAAGTGTTGAGTTTTTCACTGTTAAAGATGATATTGAATATATTTTTTTGTGGTTAGTCTTTATCATTTTGAGAGTGTTTTCTCAGACTTGTAATTCCCTGAGAGTTTTTTAAAATCATGATTGATGCTTGATTTTGTGAAATGCTTTTTTGTATACAATATGAGATAAGTATGTTTTCCTCATTAATTTTATAGATGTTGTGAATGAACTGGTCAATTTTTAAAATGTTTTAAAACAAATTTATTGAGATACACTATTAAATTATTCACACACTATTAAATCTACCCTTTAAAAGTACACAATCAATGTACATATTCACAGAATTGTGCACTTATTACCACAATAAACTTTAGAATATTTTCGTCATTCCCAAACGATACCTTATACCTGCTAGCAGTCAGTCTGTGTTCACAGCTTCTAAAAACACTAGTCAAATTTCTTTCTCTGTGGATTCACCTATTCTGGATTTTTTTTTATAAATGGAGTCATACAATATGTAGACTTTTGTGTTTGGCATCTATTTATTTATATAGTAGTGGATTTTTTTTTTTTATTCCAGGCATTAACCCCAGGAGTTTTTAACCACTGAGCCATGTCCCTAGGCCTTTTTTTTTTTTTTTTTTTTTTTAGAGAGAGAGAGAATTTTAACATTTATTTTTTAGTGTTTAGCGAACACAACATCTTTGTACTTGGTGCTGAGGATCGAACCCTGGCCGCACACATGCCAGGCAAGTGTGCTACCACTTGAGCCACATCCTCAGCCCCTCCCTAGGCATTTTTAAAAAAAAATTATTTTGGGCTGGGGATGTGGCTCAAGCGGTAGCACGCTCGCCTGGCATGCGTGCAGCCCGGGTCTCTAAATATATATATATATATATATATATATATATATATATATATATATATATATATATATTTTATTTAGAGACAGGGTCTCTCTGAGTTGATAAGCACCTTACTAAGTTGCTGAGGCTGCCTTTGAACTCGTGATCCTCCTTCCTCAGCCTCCCAAGTCTCAGAGATTACAAATGGGGGCCACTAAAGGTACGCCTGGCTCATCGTGGGAATTGAATGAAGGGCTTTGCACATGCTAGGCAAGTGCTCTGCCACTGAGCTATTTCCAGCCCTCTTCAAAAACTTTTGAGACAGGCTCTCCCTAAGTTGTCCAGGCTATACTTGAACTTGCAGTTCTCCTCCTTCGGCCTCTCAAGTAACTCAGATGATAGGCATGTACCACTGCATCCAGCTGTGTCTGACTTCTTTCACTTAGCATAAAGTTTTTGAGGATCTTCTATGTTGTCCAGTGTATCCGTAATTGTTTCTTTTGCATGACTCAGTGATAATGCATTGTGCCCACGTACCACACTGCATTTATATATTCATCAGTGGATGGACATTTACATAGTTTCTACATTATACGAATGCTGCTGTCAACATTCATGTACAAGTTTATGTGAAGATATTTGGTTGCATTTGTCTTGAGTAAATACCTACGAGTTGAATTACTGGATCATTGGATGATAGAATCTTCAAGTGTTTGAGGAACAGCCAAAAGGTTTTCTAAAATGAATGTACCATGTGAGCTGGGGTGGGGTGGGGTGCATGACTGTAATCCCAGTAGCTCAGGAGATTGAGGCAGCAGGATGGAGAGTTCAAAGCCAGCCTTAGCAACAGAGAGGTGCTAAACAACTCAGTGAGACCCTGTCCTTAAATAAAATACCAAATTGGCCTGGGGATGTGGCTCAGTGGTCCAGTGCCCCTGGGTTCAATCCCTGGTACTCCCCCCACCCAAATGTACTATGTGATATTCCTATCACCTATACATGAGGTTTCCCATTTATCCACATCTTTGCTGAAATTTGTTATTGTCTTTCTTTCTAAAATATAGACAACATAGTGGGTGGGAAGTAGCATCTCACTGTGGTTTTGATTTGCATTTCCTTAGTGAGTAATGATGGTGAACATCTTTTCACATGTTTATTGGCCACATTTGTATCTTCTTTGGAGAAATGTCTGTTCAAAAACCTTTGCCCATTTTTAATTCAGTTAGTTTTTTAAAATATTTTTTAGTTGTAGATGGACACAATACATTTATTTATTTATCTTTATGTGGTGCTGAGGATCGAACCCTGGCCGCACACATGCTAGGTGAGTGCTCTGCCACCGAGCCACAACCCCAGACCTGAGTTAGTTTTTTTTTTTTTTTCTATTATTGAGTTGTAAGTGTTCTTTACATTCTAGTTACAAGAACTTAGTCATAATTTGTAACTATTTTCTGCTATTCTGTACATTGTCTTTTCTCTTTCTTAATGGTATCATTTGCAACAAAAATATTCTTATTTTGATGAAGCTCAACTAAACTCTTTTTTTGCCTGTGCTTTTTGGTGGCCGTAAGAAATCATTGCCTGAATCAAGGTCATGAAAATTGCTCCTAGGAAATACTGTTTTCTCTGTTTCATGATTCTATGGAACCATATTTACATATGAACAAAACAAAATATCTGGGAGACTTGAAGAAAACACCAGTATGGCTTTCCTCCCAAGAAAACAAGATGGTGCCGGGCATGGTGGTGCATGCCTGTAATCCCAGAGGCTGAGGCAGGAGAATTGCAAGTTCAAAGCCAGCCTCAGCAACTTGTGAGACCCTGTCTCAAAATGAACAATAAAAAGAGCTGCAGATGTGGTTCAGTGGTTAAGAACCTCTGGGTTCAATCCCTGATACCAAAATAATAATAACAACAACACAAGATGGCACCCACACGGCACCTATGCTTGTATTAAGTATTGAAATGTTGAAACCCAGCAAGAGTTGCTTTTGAAATCCACAGAAGGAAAAAAAATGATCCCAATGCATATTTATTAAAACTGCAAGTTATAAAACATCTTTTATTTTCAATTTCTCTTTTTCTATAAGAATAGACAGTTCTATATACATGCCAGAATGACCAAATGTCCTACACTTAATGGCTTTGGATGCAAAAATTTTTGGAAATAATTAATTAACTTAAAATCCAGTCTTCTGAAGCATATTTAATGACTTCTGAAGTGGTAATTCTATAAAAGTCCAGAGAAAAGCACACAAAAAAGGAAATTTTCAAACCACTCAAAAATCCCATATATAGATTATGTCATTAGAAGTTCATGTCTTCAAACCTCTGCACACAACCACAGACACATACAAGTGCATGCTCACACCAGAATACACAGGGAAGAAAGGGCAGATACAATGCATTGAAATATGGAGTTGATATAATGAAGAGTATTCCCTCATACCTGTTTTATATTACTCCATTTATCATTTCTTTGCCATATGTGTATGTGAGGTCTAGGAACTGATCGACACTAAAGGAATTTTATGGAATTTAAAAATAAACTACTACCATGAAAACGTAGGCTATTGGAAAGGATCGATCACGTAATGCTGAGCAAAGAAAGAAGAGCCCAAAACTCCACCTACATTCTAAAAAAATATTTATTATTTAATTTAGTTTAGTTTAGTAATGTGTTCATCTGTGGGTTAATGCATGTGTGCTTCAGGCATCTTATAAGCAAATAGGGGAGTTTCTTGATGTGCAGTAGGATATATTGATTTAGTTAAATAACGTTAGTTCTCATGAGCCATTGTACATCTTGTTTACAACACTTGAACACATGTACCCATTAAGCTGCCAATAGTGTATCCCCTGGGATAGGCTGATTGGGGATAAAGTGTTTCCATATGACTTTCATAGATTTGTGAAAGATTTTTCATAATGCGTATATTATATTTGTAATTCAATAGCAAATCCAGAACAAATGTGTACTGAGGCAATTATTGGTGAAAACTTACTGTGCTGCCCACATGAGGGAGCCCTAAGGAATCTGTATTCCTGAGCATACACAACAGGAGACATGAAGACACAACTGTATCTCACAAGTCTCTGTCTGCTTCAGGGTGAATCATCCATGATTTCACTGTACTTCTTTATAACCAGATGTGGTATTTGAGCATATTGTTAAAGAAACAAGTCTAATTTTTTTTTATTTAATTTTTTAACGGTACTGAGGAGGGAACCAGGGCCTTGCACATGCGCCACAAGTACTCTACCACTGAGCTACACCCCCAGCCCCAAGAAGCATGTCTAATTTTGAGAATATCAAATATGATAGGTTACTTTAAAAAAAAAATCTATTTCAAAGAGTGGATAATGAATCCTGGAAAGTATTCTAGCTACAATAAGTATAGAAGACATATTTGAACACTGAGAGTACACAGGAATTTTAATTTTTCTTTAGTATAAGAGATGAGACAAACATTGTAAACATTTTACTCCTGTTGAGATGGACCACCATCTAGTTTTGGATTTATGACTTCTCAAAATTTGAATAGTTTGCTTGTAGCAGTTATTGTTTTAAATCTCTGAGATAATAAGGCTCTTTGTAGAGTACAATAAACAAATTTTAATTTCTTAAAATATATGTGTGTGGGAATATGGAAATTATATAATATAATGATGACTATTTTGTTAAAAATTACCTTAAGGATTCATTCAATTGCTTTAAGAGAAATATATTAATATGTAACCATTTATATGTGTGGGCATGTTCAAAATTTATCTGTCCTCCATCTATGTATCTATCTATGTATCTATCTATCTATCAATCTTGTGTGATGCTGGGGATTGAACCCAGGACCTCTCACATATGAGGCAAATAGTCTACCACACAGTTATTATAGCTTCAAGTCCCACAATATTATATATTTTAAAGCATGATACTTATTATAGTAATGTTGTAATTAAACTTCACCCTCTTTGTTCATATGTCCATTTAGTTTTTATAATGTCACAGATGTCTCTATGAGCTGTAGTTATCTAATGCCGTCTGATTTTTGCACACTACCTTTCTATTGGCATTACCTCTATGATTAGTAGAGATCTCTTTAACAGAGTTGTTTATGACCTTGCTTTACTTTTTTTTAACTTTGTGTGTGTGTGTGTGTGTGTGCTTTAGTCTTGATCAGCACCTGTTTATTTTGGGAATCCTTTGCAAGTACCATTCCTTAGTAACTTACCAGAAAAGGCTGTTGAGACTGCTCCCTAAGTTACATGTACCTTTGCAATCAACTTATAGGAAGCCATTGGCAGACATAAAAATGACATGGGAACATGCCTGTATTCCGATATTAGATAAAACCATGAGACTCGGTTTCCTCTGGCTGGCATTCACCCATATTTGAGTATCTGTATCACTGCTGATGGGTGCTACCGAGTGGGGAGTCTTGGGACTCTCTGGACACATATCTTAAGGATTCCAGAGAAACAGAAGCTTCAGGACTCCCAGGGAACCTGGGAAGCCAGCCCAGCCAAGAAGCGCAGGTACTGGTGCTTAGATTTGCCTTTATCCAAGCTCTTAGGTGTGACCCTTTCCTTTTCCCACGAGGTCTGAATCCCTGAGGTTTGTCCCCTGATACTCCAAGACGATTTGTGCCATGAGAAAATGTTGGAGACGTATTGCTGAGTGCAGAAAAGCGAAATTGCTGAGATTTAGGTAGGTGGAAATTGAATTCTTGAACTGAGAAGACCCCTGGTGAGAGCAGGTTTAAGCCTCAGTTTGACTGGAGATGGAACCAAAAGCAGAATCACAATAGTGTGAGCAGGTTTTTTTCAAACTGGGCAAAACAACAAGGCAACCTTATTTCCTGGGGGTTTATCTCTGGGTAGCCTTTTTTTTGTCCCCACACGGGAGGGGCGGGGGAGAGGGCCAGCAGAGGTGGCAGGGAGGACAGGGCAGTGTAAGATCCAGTTCCTGGAGCAGCACTGACATCATGAGGCCATTCTGGGAAAAGCCCCTAGGCGTTCTCCTTGAGAGGAAAGATCCTCCTTGGTTTGGAAGGGTTTGTTGTGTGACTCCTTCCAGGAGGAACAGGGTCTCAGTTCCTTTTCCTGAGGAAAGGCCCCAGTGTAGGTGACAAAGACTGGGCTGCTGTGAGGCTGTCCAGACACAGGAAGTCCTGGGGTGGAGTCTTGGGACCCTCCCAGTGTGGGAGGGACTAGAGGAAGCCACCAACAAAGTTCTGGGCCTCCGGATATTTGCGTCTTTCCCTGCCCCTTAGATCTTGAGGAAGGCTGACACGTGGTCTCCACAAGAGTGGGGCCCTGGCCCTTTTAGGTCGGAGGGTCAGGGGACGGAGGGCAGGACAATAGCAGGTGGCTTAGAGAAAGGCTCCATGTGCTTGCCCGGGGTCTCAGGTACACCTAAATGGCTTGGAGCTGGGAGGGCCTTGAAGCGGTGTGGAGCAACCCAGCCAGGCCAAGAAGGGTCAGCGCTTCTCCTGGGACAGCAGAACACCCACAAGCAGATGGGGACCCAAACCAAGGCAAGAGGATGAAGAGGAACCAACATTTTCAAAGCCCCGGGCTGCTGGAGGTGGCATCCGTGACCTGTGACCTCGCTTCACTTCTTCATTCTTGGCGGTCCTACCAGGTACATTGTAAAGAAGCATGATTCTTTCTCGAAATGCAAAAAGAGGCAAAAATTTTAAATATACGTTAGTATTCCAGCGAATATTTCATAATATTTTTAAAGTGTTCAGGCTACAGATGGAGGGAGCTTCTTTGAACGCTCCAGGTACCAGGGAATTTGAACTTTGCTTTTTAAAAGTAGGTATTATACCTGCAAAGACGAAAGAATGATGGCAACGCCATTTTGATTATTTCTTCTTACCGGGATTGAGGTACCATGTACTGTCCATTAATAGTTTCTCAAATGTTGAATGCTTTGCCAGCAGCAGGTAAATTTTGATAGATTTCTTGAACTAGAAATCTCGAAGTTGCCTGGGAATGTGGGAATGGAAGTCAGGTGGTAGTGCCCTTGCCTAGTGTGCACAAGGCCTGGGTTCCATCCCTGGCACACACACACACACACACAAAAAAAAAATATAGAAAAGTAAACTGCAAAAACATTCCTAAGCACTCAGAAATCTGTGCCTATGTGCATGTGTCCCAAAGACTTGATGGGAACTATACCCAGTGTGCATCCAGTTGGTTTAAGGAGAAGCAAACATGCATCCTAGTGCATAAGTGTGGAAACATTTTGAAGTTACATGTTGATGATCATGGTCCATGTTACACTTGATGTGAGTTGGTTGAAATTCTCAACCAACGTATTAATGTCTTCTTGTCTAAACAATTCTATTAGCAGATGTTAATGAAGATGATAGCTTCACGTAAAGAGTCTGAATGCATCCATTTCAAAGTTTTCTTAGGACAGGCATGTGGGTGATGGAATTTGAGAAATCGCAGTTTCTTCTTGTTTGAAACGTCCCCTTAAAACCAAAACATCTGCTAAATTTTGGTCCTTCCTGATCTTGAGTAGATACTTGAGCTGATAGGGTGACTACTTAATTTTCAAACCAGTATACTTTTCCCAGCTTTATTGAGGTTTGATCAGAAAGGGAAAATTGGAGAATTTCAAGTATACAGTATGTATTGAGACGTATTTACATGGTGAAAGGATGACCACAATCAAGCTAATTAATGGATCCAGCCCCTCATGAATACCTTTTTGTGCACATGTAGTTAGAACCCTTGAAATCATATTTTCCAGAGAAATGCCACTATCAACCTTCATTTATTGAATTCTGTTTGCTCTCCAGTTTACCCAGAAAAAGATAAAAATTTGGTATACATTCTGAAAAGTAGATGAAAAAAGGAACCCTAGTGTTCTGAGACAGAATACACAGTGCCTGTTTATATATATGTTATTATGTGTACATGTATTTTAGATATTTTATGTCTAAGTATATAAATCTCACCATAGCAATGATTAGGTAAGGCAGGACTGAAAATTGTTGAGTCGCAGTATTACAAGTATTTTATGTCCTATATATAAATTTTGAACAATTAGATGAGAATCTAATATTCTTTCATGCATGGGTCAACCTAGAAAGTCTTTGGAAATATTGTATTGTCTAAAACCCAGGTCTTGCAAACTTTTCAGAATGATTTCAGTGTGCCTGGAATCAGAAATGAAAATTTGAGGTTTAAGAAATGATGCATATATAAATCCAATTTAATTGTAAATTTAGTGTAGTGTGTCACTATAAATAAGAATGGGAGTGAATATGGAAAGCGTTCTTGGTGACTGGCACTTTTACTCTTGATCGGCATTTGGTGATTTTTCTAAATTCTATGCAAGCAGTAGTATATCTTGCTTATGCTAAAGCACTAAGACTGGCCCCCAGGATTAAGTGAGTGGGACATGCATACACAATAATGTCATTAAAGGTCACATAATGACTTACTTGAAGGGACTGTGCTTGTATTGCACTGCTAAATGATGAAACCGTGGGGAAAACTCATCAGCTTCTTGACCAGAATTTATGCGAGTTCAAGAATATGCGTCAGTCTGAGAGGTACATACTGTGGAATTTGGATATGAGAACCCACTGGCCCCTTCTCTTCAGGTGCTACAACTTCCATTTGAAACACAAAGCCAAAGGCTCAGGTCAGAAAATGGAGGCCTCCCAGAGAAAATGGCCATGAGACAAGTCACCTGACCTGGGGCCCAGGGTTTTAATTCTCTAGGCCCTTATTTGCATCTGCTTTTTCACCTTCTTACCCCGGACCTCTGAAAATTGCTCTCTTGGAAGCAAATAACTTGAGGAAATGTTGGGAATCCAGGATGAAGGAAGGAGAGCAGATCTGCAAAGGCTTGGTAGAGTGCAAATGGAATTCCTGAAAGACAAAGAGCAGTTGATGCTCTGGGTGATTTAGTCCTCAGGTGGATTTCAGAGTGAGGCCAGAAGCAGCATTTCCCCAAACAAGGCAAGCTCCCTAGGCAGCTTCCTTTCTGGCTCTTTTGTCTTTGGGTGACTGGCTTTTTTTTTTTTTTTAAGTCAAGTGGGTGGGAGTCCAGGGGCCTGGGAAGCAGGTCTAAGCAGCTTTCCCAAGGCAGTACTGCCACCAAGAGGAAGTAGTTTGACAGAACCCCAAATTGTGAGGGGACTCCCTGAGGCCCAGCAGCTGAAAAAGGTTGGGCCTTTTGTGAAAGTGAGTGGACCCTAGTAGTCCTGGGTAGGCCTCCTTGACTTCAGATCAGGAGCTCTGGACAAAGGCGGGAAGCCAGGGAATGGGACAGTCTCCCCAGTGAAGGAAAGCCTGGAGTAAATCACTCAGATCCTTTTTTTTTTTTTTTTTTTGCGGGGGAGGAGTCTGGGCATCCTTCTTTTTCTAAGGGACAGAAATGGGTTCTTTAGCTGTTGGCCTTCTCCTAAGGAAGATGACACCCTTGAGGCTTGGGACATAACACCGTTCATTCCATGAGAGCAAGTATTGTTCTCTGTGCCTGCGACTTAGTGAACACACAGCCACACTCCACAGGAAGTAGAAAGTTGGCACCAAAGAGGACCACTGAGGCTTCTTTGCAAGAGTGGCAAGGGAGAGTGGCAGAATGTCCATTGTCCAGGTTCTGCTATAGCATGTAGTTTTGTTTGGTTTTTTTTTTGTTATTATTTTCGTTGTACACGGACACAATACCTGTATTTGATGTATTTGTATGTGGTGCTGAGGATCCAACCCAGGGCTTCACATGAACTAGACAAGGTCCTCTACTGCTAAGCTATAGCTCCAGGCCCTAACACTTGGTTTTCTTAAGCCTCTGGAAAGACTGAAATCCTACTCCAAGTCCTCATGAAGGGAGTTGTTCACAACTGGACTTAGGGATGGAAAAACAAAATTGGAACTTCAGGATCAAAGCGTCCCACTTGGTGAATATGAGGAAAACGGAATTTTTTAAAAAGCCTCTCTTGGGCTGGGGATATAGCTGAGTTGGTGGAGCGCTTTCGTAGAAAGCACAGGCCCTGGGTTCAATCCCCAGCACCACAGATAAATAAATAAATCAAAAGCCTATCATTCTCTTCTTATTACATGCATGGATAATTGAAGTTCAACACACACCAACATGGATTCAGAAAAGGGAATGAGATACCTCCAAGCCAAGCAGCTAACTTTGTAAGTTTTTAGAGTGCTTCCAATAGTTTGCTTTATTAAGCTTCTTGACTGAAGACGATCATTTGACTGCTATATATTTGCCCCATTTGTGCATTTTTTTCAAGATAAGTGTTAGGATTTGAGCAACCATAAAGGAATACTATAAGATTTACCCATAAGAAAACTGTCAGGTTTCCCATGAATATTTAATGTTATTGGAAAGTGCTTATCATCCAGTGTTCAGTCAAGAATCCATGGTACCGTTATGGTAGCATAATGAATTCCAATATTATAATGTAACTCTTAAACAAACAAACAAAAAAAAAGAATTTGCTCAGCATGGTGATGCATGCCTGTAATCCCAGAAACTTGGGAGACTGAAGCAGGAGGATCACAAGTTCAAGGCCAGCCTCAGCAATTGAGCGAGTCCCCAGGCAACTTAGGGAGACCTTGTCTTAAAATAAAAAATAAGGGGCTGGGGTTGTAGCTCAGTGTCAGTGGTTGCCTAGCATGTGTGAGGCACTAGTTTGATCCCTAGCACTGCATTAAAAAATAAATGAATAAACAACTAAAAATTTTTTAAATTTCTTTTATATTTTATTTTTTAGTTGTAGTTGAACACAATGCTTTTATTATTTTTTAAATTGGCTTTTATGTGGTGCTGAGAATCGAACCCAGGGCGTTGCACTTGCTAGGTGAGGGCTCTGCTGCTGAGCCACAACCCTAGCCTCTAAAAAAACATTTTAAAAAAATAAAAGGGGCTGGGGCTGTGGTTCAGTGGTTAAATGCCTTTGGGTTCAATCCCAGAACCAAACCAAACCAAACCAAACAAAAAGCCCCAGGACATCAAACTCCATGTATATTATAACCTGTATTGATTTGAAAAAATGGAAATGTTTAGTATATGTGGGCATGTGTTTTGAGCACTGTGCTGGCCACTGAGATGCAGGCTAAGTCTATTTAATTAAATATCAGTTCTTTATTCAGTTTTAAAAAAAAAAATTTAGTTGTAGTTGGACACAATGCCTTCATTTTTAAATTGATTTTTATGTGGTGCTGAGGATCGAACCCAGCGCCTGGCACGTGCTAGGGAGCGCTCTACCACTGAGCCACAACCCCAGCCCTCTTTATTCACTTTTACAATATTTAAACAAACACACTCATCAAGCTGCTAATAGTAGTTCCCTTCGGGAAAGCGGGAGTTGGGATCAAGCGTTTCCATTTGTCCTTGATAGGCTGTGTATTTAAGAAGGCATCAACATTTTTGTAATGTGAGGACCAGTAAAGGACAAATGTGTGCAGTACAGAAGTCACTGTTGTAAGTTTCAACTTGTTGGCCATTTGAGATTTTGAATATTTGTGTCTCTAACTGAGCAGGGAAAACAGGAGAAATCAAGATACTCTAGGTTTCCAAGTCCTTGTCTCCTCCAGTGGGCCTTACTTGTGACCTCTCTGTACTTCCCTTTACATGGCTAATGTGGCTGGTCATTTTGGGATGCTTATTCTAAGAAATGCAAAAGCTAAGAAGCAAAATTAAAATTATTACATATTCTGAAGAATAGTTGATGATGTTTGCAATGACCTCAAACTACAATAACTCAGGAAAGCTTATCTGAACACTTGAGATGAAAGGTAACCGGGATTTTAGGTTAAAAAACGTATATTTGGAGCCGGGCGTGATGGCGCACGCCTGTAATCCTGGGGGCTCCAGGGGATGAGGCAGGAGGATCACAAGTTCAAAGCCAGCCTCAGCAATATAGTGAGGCCCTAAGAAACTCAGTGAGACCCTATCTCAAAATTAAATAGTCAAAAGGGATAGGGATGTGGCTCACCAGTTAAGCACCCCTGGGTTCAATCCCCAGAACCAAAAAAAAAAAAAAAAAAGGAATTCAGTTTGCTTTGTATTGATCTTATACCTAGACAGTTTTGATACATTGTCTTCTATGTATCTATAGTTATACAGGACATTTTATTCTATGATTTTTGTTCTGGGGCAATTGACCACGGAGGTACATCCCCAGTTCTTTTTATTTTTCTGCTTTGAGACAGGGTCTTGCTAAGTTGATGAGCCTGGTCTCCAACCTGTGATCCTCCTGCCTCGGCTTCCCAAGTCGCTGGGATAACAGGCATGCTTCACCACACCTGGCTATATGTGATATTTTAATTTTTTTTAATAATCCTAATGCTTCAATTCCATTTTTCTTTCTTCATTGCCTGCAGGAATCTCTGCAGTAGAATTGTGATTGAGTAAACATCTACTTTTACAGCTGAGAAAGGAATTCTTTTGCTATTTCCTCACTGACCATTACACTTGGGCGTAGGTTTCTTAGGTGCCTAAAGTACACTGAGTGTGTAAATGCCCTAATTGTTCCTTTCCGTGTGTCCAAGCCCTTGAAATGTGAATTTTCAGCTCCTTCCGTCAGAAGATTGAGTCTGAGCCTGGTGTGGTGGCACTTGTCATCCCAGCGACTCCGGAGGCTGAGGCAGGAGGATCATGGGTTGGAAGCCAGCCTCAGCAATTTAGCAAGACCCTAAAGAGAAAATGTCTCAAAATAGAAAACGTAAACAGGACTGGGTATGTAGTCAGTGATAGAGTGCCTCTGAGTTCCACCCTGCATATTGAAGGAAAAGAAATGTGGAGTCTGTCAATGGTGAGCCGATTGTCAACGTAGGCCTCGGCGGGGTCTTGTGTACTTCCATTTCTGCCTTGCGGACTTGCTATCAGGGTATAAATACACTCAGGCGAGGCTCCTTGAGGATGAGATGCATGGGGAGGAGAAACTAGCAGCCTCCTCAGTGAATTTACCCCTAAACATGGAAGAGACAGGATTTGTCGAGCCTCCGACATGGCCCAAAGCCCATGACAGACGCTGGAGAGTCCTTGCAAGACCTGGAAAACAACAGCATACTTGCAGATTGGTGAGTGATAGTTAAAGTTCTTCTTTTAAACCAAGTTACAAACTAGTTGTCGAGTGGAGTTGAAAAGTAGTTTTTCACGCAGCATGACAAGTTGATAACAATAATCTGATTATGGAAATTCCTTTATGTTCATGGCTTCATTAAAACTTATACTGTGAATGCTCTTGGGTTTTGTTTTGTGCCAGGAGGAGCACTTAACCACTGAGCCACACCCCCAGCCGTATATTTTGTATTTTATTTAAAGACAGGGTCTCACTGAGTTGCTAAGCACCTCGCCATTACCGAGGCTAGCTTTGAACTCACCATCCTCCTGTCTGGGCCTCCCAAGCTGCTGGGATTACAAGCATGCGCCACCGCACCTGGCTGCTATTCAGATTTACCAAATCTGTTGTTGGTTTTCTGAACCTATTGAGATGACCATATACTTCTCTCCTTTTCTTGGAAAATCAGGGAGTGACAAGTATTCCTTTTACAGGTTATCCTCCCTTGTGCTCATGAGGTGAATACAACCTGGTCATTTTATTTTCTTTTACATAATTCTGAATTCATTTTACTAAGATACTAGAATTTTTACGCTTATATTCATGAGTGGGTCTCTAATTTCATTTGTACTCACACTCTTCTTTTTAGGGGGAGGGTACCCTGGGTTGAACCCCCAGGGGTGATGAACCACTGAGCCACATCCCTAGACCTTTTTATTTTTTCTTTTGAGAGGGTCTCACTAAGTTGCTCAAGCTGGCCTCAAACTTGCTGTCCTACTGCCTCAGCCAAACAAATCACTGGAATTACAGGCAAGTTGATGGGATCACAGGTATGTGCCATCATGCCCGGCTATTTTGTTTTGTTTTAGTTTTGTTGTTGTTGTTATTTTTTTTAAAAGAGAGAGAGAATTTTTTTAATATTTATTTTTCAGTTTTTGGTGGACACATCTTTATTTTATTTGTATGTGGTGCTGAGGATCAAACCCAGCGCCCCGTGCATGCCAGGCGACCGCGCTACCGCTTGAGCCACATCCCCAGCCCCTGTTGTTGTTATTTTTAATTTTTTTTTTTTTTTTGTACTGGGGATTGGACCCAGGAGCACATCCTCAGCCCTTTTTATTTTTTATTTTGAGATGAGATCTGGCTAAGTTCCTTTGGGCCTTACTAAGTGGCTAAGGCTGGCTTTGAACTCGTGATCCTCCTGCCTCAGCCTCGAGAGCTGCTGGGATTACAGGCATTTGTCAATGCATCCAGCCCCCATAGACTTTTTCACTTGGTAGTTTGTTTGTCTCATGCAAATTCTTTGATATATGAAAGGAGAGGATTTCATCTTTTATATTTTGTTTTCAGTAGAGGGAGATGAAGTCGTGGTCCAACGTTAAAGCCAACCATGAACAAAAATGAATCAGATCTGAAACTTTTACCTGTTTAAAAACGTATTTTCGGGAGGCTGGGGCTGTAGCTCAGTGGCAGAGCACGTGCCTAGCATGCGTGGCGCTGGGTTCCATCCTCAGCACCATAAACAAATAAAATAAGGGCATTCTGTCCATCTACAACTACAAAAAAATTTTTTTTAAAACATGTTCTTATTACCTGTTAAGTAATGTTTGTCATTTGTTTCAATGATTTGTTGTTTTCTGAAAAAAGCAACAAGGAATAATAACATTGCTTGGCAAATGAGAAGAAATATAACCTAAAATGAAATGAAATCTTTAAAAATAGAGGGCACAAAACTAATAATATGAGAAACTTCCTGTGTTCCAGTGTAAAAAGATGAATTATGGGACAAACTCTGAACACGCTGGATTTGGGATTGATTCGTATTTGAAAACATACTGTTCAGGGCTGGGGGTGTGGTTCAGGGGTAGAGCACTTGCCTAGCACGTGTGAAGCACTGGGTTCTATCTTCAGCACCACATACAATTTCATGAATAAAATAAGGGTATTGTGTCCAACCAAAATATATATCATGGTTTTCAATGTGAGGGACTGTATGTCACACAGAGATGAGAGAGATCAAAACGTTCCTCCTAGGGACCCAAACCAGCAGTTGCCTCCCAATTGACATAGACCTAGTGTAACCCAATAAATGGAGCAGGACTTCTTGAGAGCCTGAATACTGGTCATTTCCTTGACCAAACTTTGCAGATTCCTCTGAGCTTGCTCTTTGAGGAGACTTAGGTTAGGGCCCTTTCTTGGGTCTGCCTAGCCCAGTTGTAACTAGACTCTTATTGAGTCACTTTAGCAAGGCTCCCCCTACCCTTGACGTCACCTCCTAGTGATTTCCCACGTACTGGTCTCCATCACTGTGCTCCTTGGCTATAATTCGGTCTTCGTGTGTTCAAAGTTAATCCTGTCTTTTTCTTTCTCCCGTTGTTATTATTATCGGCATCCTGGGGATTGAACTCGGGGCCTGCCTCATGCCGGGCAGGTGATCTAGCAACATTCCCAGCCCAATGCTCTTTTCTTAAGAAAAAAATATGGCCTTTAATTAGGTATATAAAAAATAACATGAGAACAAGATGCTCTAAGGCTTGTACATTCTCTATAGATGAAAGGAGTTGTACTTAGTTCACTTGTAGTATGGCATCACTGAAGAGAAGGAAGAAGCCTAGCATAGTTCTTCCTGAAGCAGAAAGCCAGTTTACTACAATCAATCCTGATTTCCCTACCATTTTTCTGTAGCAATACTGATTTGCTGTCGGAAATGTCCAGTGTTTAGCTCTAAGTGATTAAAAGGGGCAGAGCGAGGAGTTTGGTATTTTTTTTCCAGGTGAATTCTTCCTATTTCCTGGCTTCTCCTTCCACAAATCTATGACTATGTATCCTCGCAGGCGCAGTCATGTGACTTCTCCCAACTGATCTGGGCAAATGCAGTGGGTTGTTGTGGGGAACAGAGGGAGGCAGCTAATCCCATGCCACCAGGCCTACCTGCAGGCTTCTGATATTTGAACCTTTGGGCTGGGGATGTTGCTCGGTGGTTGAGAATGTGCTCAGCATGCCTGAGACCCTGGGTTCAAGAAGGAAGGAAAGAAAGAAGGGAGGGAGGGAGGGAGAAATGGGGAGGAAGGAAAGAAAAACGTCCAATACTCTTGAGTAAAATCTTCCTTACCATTTTCGCAAGCAAATGGATAACTTTGTCATTGGCAATGGTAAGCCAAGTAAAGAAACAGGGTGCCTGATGCCTACAGATACCTTAATCCTGCCCCTGATTTTTCACAAGTTTCTTTTTTCGGTCTGAGAATGGATATTCGGCTTCAAAAGCACACAACTTGATTATACTGGATTATGTAAGGGTACTTGGGTACCCTTGAGATGTAAAATCGAGTAAACAACACAACTGCAAGACCACCAAGAGTAAAGATTGCTGAGAAAACGAGATTCCTGATGACGGTGGTGGTTAGGCCACAGTTTGGTTTCCAACAGAAACCAAAAGCATCGTGAGCTTCATTAACTGAACTGTGCACAATATTAGGCTGCCATGTTTCTTTGGGCCTTTTTTCTCTGGGTGGAGTCTTGTGAGACGGGAAGGGTGGGAGAAGAGTGCCTTGTCAGGGCTTGTTGGACTATTTAGAGCACTACTGCCATCACCTGCAAGTAGTTTCAGAATACTCCTGTCATTACAGTTTCCTAAAGTGAGGCCTACTCGTTGGGAAAGATCCTGCCTGTCGAGAGACCTAACCCTGGGCTCCAAGGTGGGCCTCTGTGCCTTCTCTGGAGGCCCCAAGGGAGACCTGGACCCTGGCACTCACTTAGCATAGAATCTGGAGAGTCACGGGGCCTGGCGTGCATCAGCAGCAGCCTGGAGATGTTGTCACAGGACAACGTGGGGCGGAGCCTCAGCTCCTTTTGACAGTGTGGAATCTCAATCTCCAGCGTCACAAGAAAAGACCTGTCTTAAACTCATTATGCATTAGCTATGAGTCCACCACAGGAGAAATGCAGTGGCGTCTGGTATGCTTATTGTGTGCCAAAGACCACCCTGAATTCTGCAGCCCAGTCCACCTTTGGCTAGCTGAAGATATTCACAGGTCCAAATGGGGTTACCAAGGCATGAGGCTGATCTCCCTGTGACATGTCACCCTGTTGATCTCCAAGGTTGATGGAGCTGGTCCGGCTGGCTAGGGGGAGACCCACTTCATCCTTCACTGCTCCGTGTGCATCTCTCCTGAACCTCACTACATTCAAAAGAATGATCTTCCACATCGAAGCTTCAAACAAACTTCAAACCAACTCTCAAAACAGGGATGCCAAGTGGAGAGGGAGGGAGAAGGAAGAATTCTCCATGCCCAGAAGGAGCAGGTAGGTACACTGGTGTAGCTGATTTCTCAGGCCTAGAGAAAACGGTTGGTGGAGTTTGTTCTTATCTCCCACCTCACAAGAAACAGGCCCACGAGGCCTCTTGGTCGTCAATCAGACAGGAAAAGGAGAAGAGTGCCGAGTAGTAGAATAGGATTTGTGAACCCAAGCCTCAAGGGCTTTAAATTCCTCTGGAAAAGATCAGGGACAAAGAGTTCCATGCACTCCCCTTTTGACTTCATCTGAGATAGGTCTCTGCTTCCAGCAAATTTTGTTTGATCTGAGAGTTCTACCAAGCACAGCAAATGCTGCTGAATGTCCATTAGGAAAAGACTGTTAAACTCTGCCAGAAGCTCCCAGGGATCCTCGCACCATAGCATAGTGACCTCACATAAGGGCCTGCTGGGTTGCGTTCCAAAAGGAAGAAAACAGAGAGGAATGCACCATAGGGCCTGCATTTATCTTTGAGTGGGTTCTTTGGGTGCGGTGCACATGGCTTCCTCTGACTTTCTGCGAACTTGAGTTCCTCCTGCCTTAGCCTCCCACAGTGCTGAGATTACAAGTGTGCTCCACTGAGCCCTACCTCTACTGCCTTACCATAGTGTGAACGTTGGCAGTATCTTGAAAGGAACCGGAAGAAGCGAGAGGCCAGTAGTAGTCCAGCGGCTGCCAGCAGATTGTGACCCACTGTCATATGGCAAGCAGAGGTCTCTACCTGGTGTGGGTAGGTTTGCAGGAATCTGTGGGTAGTGAAATGCAGGTCCTGCTGGGCACTTCTCTGTTGTTTGCGCCTCTTGGTGCAAGAGTTAGCAGGCGTCCACTTGGTCTCGCTGTGCTAGGAGCCAAGCATCCCATGTTGTGGCACGGCCACGGTGTCAAAATAAGCCAGTCCTTGTGGCGTGTTGCACGAACAGGTGTGCTTTTGAAGGTCTCAGGCACGCCTGAATGTCTCATTACCTGTAACTGAGACACCTGGAGACAAGTCAGATTACCTATCTGGGACAGGAATCACTTCTTCTAAGGGAGCATTGGCTTAAAAGCATGGAGCCTGAGCGGCGCACACCTGGAATCCCAGCAGCTCAGGGACTGAGGCAAGAGAATAGTTCAAAGCCAGTCTCAGCAATTTATCAAGACCCTGACTAAAAAGAAAATATAAAAAGTGTTGAGGATATGACTCAAGTCAGTGGTTGATCTCCGAAGGGTTCGTTCGGTCCCAGGTACCAAATAAAAATAAAAACAGGTGGAAAAGGAATTCAATTATTATTGTCAATTTCAAAAAATGCAAATTAGACACTAGTGGACAGTGCAAACAATTGAATATGATCATGAATTTTTTAAAGTTATTGCCTTAAGCATATGTTTAAGTCTTTTAATCTGAACTTTTTAATGTCCTAATATTTTATATGTATATGTCATGTGATCATGATAACTACTAAAATATTTCACAATCTAAAAAAAAAATAAAATAAAATAAAGTTATTGCCTTCCGCGGTGACATTGCTCTGCCATTACTTCATTTGGTAGACGCTGTTGTATAATGTGGATTGTGAAGAAGCAAAGATTGTGTCTTGAAATAAAAAAGAAGTGGATATATGTCAGTGGTACAAGGTGATACTGAAGACTTTGTATAAAGTTAAAATATATAAAATTATATCTAATCAGAAATTGAATGTTAGTTGTGTGTGGGTACATCCATTTATATAAACACACAATTTTTAAACGCTTTATATTTGTGATCACGGTCTGTGTGAGAGTATGTCTGAAGGTGATATTTTTGATCGAACTATTTTATGCTTAGTTTTCTGTTCTTTTTCTTTTCTGGTGGGACCAAGGATGATTGAACCCAGGGACCCTTCCACCACGGAGACACCCCCAGGCCTTTTAATTTTTGTTTATTTTGAGACAGGGTCTTGTGAAGTTCCTAAGGCTGGCTGTGAACTTGGGATCCTCCTGCCTCAGCCCTGGGAGCTGCTGGGATTACAGGTCTGTGTTACTTGCCCAGTTTCTATCTTTCGTCCTTTTATTTCTATTTCAATAAGCACACTTGAATGAAAGTCTTGAATGTGAAAGGTGGGAATACAGATACCTTGATGTCCTCTCAAAGCACACATCTGCATGACTGGATTCCAGAGATGGCTGCTTTGAGCATTTGTTGAATTTTGCTTTCTTCATGGATTTTAAAGATAAAATTATAAGACAAAAATTTAGGATAAAAACATGAGAGTCATGTAAAGCTACTGAATGTGTCTAGAATAAAACTGTATAACATAAAGATATAAGTAAATGTACATAATATGCATGGAATTTAGTCATGCATCTATAGATAATGAGATTTTTATGGATGAAAATAGTTAAGATATTTGGTGATGAACAGGCCACATGATATAACTCAAAGGTTTAAGAAAATCTGTACAATTCAACTACTGAAATTATTTTATGGCGATAACAAAAATGGCTCAGGAATGGGAAGAAAAAATATGGGGTTGGAAAGACAGTGTGAATTCAATTTAAGATCAAATTTATTGTGCTACTTGAATATCTACATACAAGTTCGTGACAATGTATTCAAAGAATGGCAATAATATTCAAAGTGGTATAGGCATTGAACCAAAAGTGTGAAGACACTGCTTTTCTCTAGATCTGCATATGGCGAATTTCTGAGTCCTTTGGAAGCTCCATATATTAGTTATCAAAGAGAAAACATGTGACTAATCCCTAAGTGAAAACCGGCAGGACACCTATAGCACAGCCATAGGAAACAGTCTTCGGAAATTCAACCATAAGGGAACATGCTCATGCTCCTAGGTCAGATGACAAAGCCATGAGAGAATATAGGTTTTTTTTTTTTTTTAAGGTGTTCATGGGATGAAAGCCAGGACTGTGCACATTAGTTCTTAAAAAAAAAAAAAAAAAAAAATCGACAAATAAAAAACCAAGGAGAAAATACAGTTGAAGAAAAAAAAAAACTGTTCACAAACGAGATGATTCTGTAACCCATGTGATAAAATATTATGTATAAGAACACATAAAGATACACACCCCATAGAGTCAAGACTAGTAGTAGAAGCATATTTCATGCCATGGACACATGTCATGTTCTCATCTTTAATGAGGAGAAAAAGGGAAATGGATGCTAAAGGAAGTTTAAGCATCATGGCCTCCTTGGAAACCTCCTGAGAAATTATTGCCTCTAATTCAGTTCAGAGGATGTGAAACCAAAGGAATGCTGGAGTCCCTGCTGGCCTTGGAGCATGGCCAGGTCACTGACCACCTGGGTTGGTGACCGGTTGGCCACAGAAGATCCCCTCCAGCTTCAGCAGCCTGCTCACTTGTCTGCTTTCATCCCAGGGATTTATCCTCTGATGCTGTGTCATCTCCAGGGGCAGGAACACTGAGTACAGAAAGCCACACCTGAATGGACGAGATCCTGTGGAAAATGAAGTTCCACCAGGACAAGGCTCCTGAGGAAAGAAGAGGAGATCCAGGCCCCAGCGTGGTTTCTGATGAAACCTGAAAGTGTTACCACTATTTACCGGTGCCAAGACCTTGCTTCCCCAAATGCTGAAGTACAACACCAGAGAAGCAAGCCTAGGCGAGTTTAGAGTGGAAAGTAGAAGCTGTATTAAAGGACAGCAGAGGTTTCTTCTCTGTATAGGTTTCTTCTCCCCAGAGGCAAAAAGGGACCCAAAAGGCAAATCCCTGGAAGAGCAAGGTCTTCCCTTTTTTTTTTTTTTTCCTAGCTAAGGTCTTCTTTCAGCTTTCCTACACTTATGTCCTTTGTTTCCCTTTATCTTTCAGTGACAGAATGCAGATGGGAAGCCCCAAGAGGTGGTAGATATAGGTGGGCTGAGGGGTAATCTGGGCAGGAAGGGCCTTGGGCAGCTCTAGATTACCACTCCCTTGTTTGCTGCCAGCTGATGCGTGAACATTTCCTTAGGCTAGGCTCTGGGCCTTGGGGACATTAACATTTCAATTTCCCCAAGTGCTGCTCTGGTTTCCTGGACTCCATTCTCTACAATGGCCTCCATTTTATTTATCTTACTCTACATTTACACCTGATTTACCTAACTACGCTAATTACCTCTCTGCAAATCTAGCTTCAAAAGCAATCTCAAGTTGGAGTCCAGTCTGACCAATCTGCAAAATCCCCTCTCAAAATCAGAAATGAAAAAGTTTTTGAAAATCTCAATTCCAGTTCCAGCACACACAAAAAGCATCCTAGACAGCTTGTTCCAACGCAGAGGGCAAAAGGCAAGAGAGCCAAGTTTCCTAAGCCCTTGTCTCTGGGAGGCGTTTTTTCAGACAGGAAGGGCGGGAGAAGGGCGCTCATGAAGAGGGCTGGTGGCCATGTCTGCAGCTCTACTGCCATCGTGCGGAAACGGTTTCTAGATACCCAGCTCCATTCAAGCCTCCTTCCCAGGAGGCCTAGTTCTTGGGCAGATCGGGCAGGCAGGGAGTTGGAAGATCCTTGGGCTCAGATCTGGGCCTCCTTGCCTTCTCCTAGGGCCCTGAGGGACAGACCTGGGCACTAGCGCGGCCTCAGCATAGAACCTGCAGAGCAAGGGGCCAGATTTGACCCAGAGCAGCCAGGAGGTGTTTCCCACAGGAAGTTGTGGGGCGGGGCCTCAATGTTGAGCTGTGTGGACTGGGCCTGAGGGACACAGTGAAAAGGATAATGTAGGTGCTTCTGGATGCTTCTTTCCTTCTTTCCCTTTTTTTGTTTTAAATAATTTATTTTATAGTAGAATGCATTTGGACATATAGTACACAAATATATGTACTTCTCCTTCCTGTGGCTGCACATGGTTCAGAGTCAATCCACTAGTATGTTCATTCGTGGATACTTATTTCCTGTTCAGGTTCCTTTGAGCAAGAGATGGCACTCCCTTTTGTGAAGTCACCTTGCTGTTGTGCTTGAGTCCCTTGTCCCCCAGGACAGGAACAAAAAGGAGAGGCCACTTGAAGGTGGCACAGGGCAGCATCAGATGTGTTTCCAGTAAGTCACGTGCAGACCCAATTGTATGGTGGCCATGAAGCCCTGAAGAGAAGGGCAGAGGAGAGTAGGAACAACTCTTGGTGCAGGCGATGTGCTAGAGCAATAAGCACCACGAACAAGAAGGATCAACACTCCAAACTACATTTGGAAAGCTGTTATTTGGTGGAACCTATGCAAACATTCACTAAATGTGTGTCCATGTTCTTAATATAAAAGCCAAACCTATGCAATTTTAGACGAAAATATAGACATAAATCTTCCCCTTCTGGGATTTGGTAGTGGTTTCTTGAAAAGAGTGATGAAAGCAGAACTATGAGAAGACAGGATGGATGGTGGGGAAGTCCTCTCCTTTTCCCTCAAAGGACAGGATTGACAGCAGGAAGATGGAGTTAACAGAATAAGAGAAGGTAGTTTCAGTTATCTGGAAACTTTCTGACACTCAGAATCCATGAAGTAGCTGGTTCCATAACTTGTAAATTGTGCTCTTATCAAGATGGGTATGCATGTACCACAATACTGTGCCGACTTTATAACCCCTTGGTTCAAAAAGAAAAACGCTATAGCTGGCTGGAACGGTGGTTCCTGTCCCTGTTTGGGAGGAACCTCCATACTGATCTCCACTGTGGCTGTGCTAACATACCCTCCCGCCAAGTGTGTCCAAGGGTTCCTTTCGCCAAGATTCGCCTGATTATACCCATTTTGGAAGTGGGATTGGCTCCCTGTGATATCCCTGCCATAGGCTTTCCACTTTGTGATTCCTGAAAGTTCTTGTAGCGAAAGTATGAAATTTCAAGCATTCCAAAATAGATACGGAAGTGGATATGTGCCAGTGGTGTGCAGTGATGCCGCAGACTGCGTGAAATGACACAGGGTGCCCTTTATCTTCAGAGAAACACAAATGTTCAATGTGTGGGTGCATGCATTCATAAGCAAACGCAGCATTTTTAAAGCTGTGTATTTGTGTGTCAGATGGTCACTATTAGAAGGATTGTCATGCAGTATGACAATCTTGGGCAAGGCATTTATATCTTTAGTTTTATTTCCATGTAAATAAAGAGACTTTAATGAAAGTGGATAGCTACTTGTGAGCGCAGGGAACACTCCTTGGCAAGGTGCCATGGTGGCATATATCCTGGTGTCCAAATAGGAGAGATGTCGACTATTGTTTCCTTGCCTCGTTGTCTTGGAAGTAGGAATTTTTAAAAACTGAATATTGTCTTAGTATGTAATTATTTATACATTAATACAATATGGAGAGCATTATTCAAAGAAGCATATATGTTATATAGATCTACGCACACACATGCACACATAGATCTGTTGAAGGGTTTTATGGGAAAAACTGTTGATAAACGTGAAATATTTTGTAGAAACCAAGCCAATACATATGAGAACTTTGTGAAGGTTTTAAACCTTCCGCTAAGCCAAGTCTTTCAAATATGCTGTGAGTATGCCAAACACTCCCCAATAATCAGAAGGGAAAATATGGTGTCTAAGCACAAGGCATCACACGGTCAAATTTCAATGCAACATTATTGTAGTATCTCGTGATATACAACTTTGTATCTATGGATTGAAAACGTGGGGTTGACTAAGCAAAAGATTATGGGTGATTCACATGATGTTTGATGATAGTGGTTTTCTCTCAGTCCGAACATGGCTGCTTTCTGAATCCTTTGCAAGTTTCATGTCCTAGTTACCAAAGACAAAAGACATGACCCATCTGTAGGTGACAAGCAGTCATAGACATGCAGGGTAAAGCCAGGGAAAGCTGTCACAGGCCATTCTGTGATATGGGAAAACGCTTGTGCTCTAGGGTCAGATGATGAAGTCGTGAGAGAACATCTCTCAACTGTAGGAGAAGAATTGATGGTCCCTCCCATGCACATGTCACTGCTGGTGGGATTGTAGAGCATTCAGTCTTGAGCTCTCTGAACCCCAAATGTAAGGACTGCACCTAAGGGAGCCCCCCCCCCCCCGGGCCCACCCAGCCTAGAGCCTGGGTCCCAATGCAATAGTAGTCCAGGGAGCCTGGGAAGGAAGTGAGTTGGGCTGACACCCAAGTGTCCTGGGGCCTATGTTGCTGCTTCCCTGAGCCCTTGGTGTAAACATTTTCCAATCCCTTCCTAGGCAAGGATGCCAGAGGTTTGCCTCCAAGAGCCCCAGACAAGTGGATACCATGAAGAAACGCTGTAGAAACAACACTGAGTGAGGAGCAGAAAGGGGAAGACTTGTGACATGGAAACTGAGTTCTGGAAGAGAGAAGGTGCCCATGGGGTGAGTGGCTGAGGTCTTAATGGTTTTTGTTTTTCTTCCATTTTTTTTTTTTTTTAGTTGTAGATGCACACCGTGACTTTTTAGAATTTTTATTTATTTATTTATTGTGTCGTGGTGCTGAGAATCGAACCCAGTGCCTCATATGTGCTAGGCAGGCGCTTTAATGCTAAACCAAAAGCCCAGTCCTTAAAGTTTTTTGTTTTTAATTTTGTCCTTTTCTCTCTGCTTCTGTGCTACTGGCTCAGAACCCAGGGCTTGTATGTTGGATCTCATACTGATATCAAATGGAAACTAAGCCAAAGTTTAAGAGTGGAACACATTTCCGCGAATTGAGCAAAATGCAAAATTTTGAAAATTACAATCCAAATTCCAAAACAAAAATGTATCCTGGACAGGTTGTTCCAACACCAGGGGCAAAAGACAAGCTAGCCAGGTTTCCTGAGCCTTTTTCTCTGGGCCGCGTTTTTTTCAGACAGGAAGGGCGGGAGAAGGGCAGTCAGGATGAGTTCTGGTGGCCATGTCTGCAGCTCTACTGCCATCGTGCGGAAACAGTTTCTAGATACCCAGCGCCATTCAACCCTCCTTCCCAGGAGGCCTAGCTGTGGGGCAAATATGGCCAGGTGGATGTTCTAAGAGGCTTCCGCTCTGATCTGGGGCCCCCTTCTCTTCTCCTAGGGCACTAAGGTAGACCGGGGCACTGGCGCCCCCTCACCTCAGAACCTGCAGAGGATGGGCCCAGAGCTAACTAGCGACAGCCAGGAGGTGGTCCCACAGGAAGTCATGGGGCGGGGCCTAGATGCCAAGCTGTGTGCACTTAACTGTGAAAGGATCCTGCAGGCGCTTGTGGATACTTCTTTCTTGTTCAGGTTCCTTGGTGCAAGAGGTAGCAATGCCTTTCGTGAAGTCACCATGGTGTTGTGCTCAGATCCCTTCAGCCCCTAGGTGGAATAGAAAGGCAGGACAGTTCTAGGTGGCACAGGGCCACATCAGATGTGTGTGCAGTAAGTCACAGGCAGGCCAATTGTCGAAGGGTTAGGGTGGTCAGAAGAGAAGGCAGAGAACTGGAAGTTCTTCTGGTGCAGCCAATGTGCTAGAGACACAAGCACCAAGAACACCCAGGAGGATCAACTCAAACCTAAGTTTGGAAACCTGTTATTTGGTGGAGCCTCTGTAAAAAATTGGCTTAAAATGTATCAATGCTATTATTATAGAAGCCAAACCTATGCAAGTTTAGAGGGACATATAGGTATAAGTCTTCCCATCCTTGGATTTGGGAGTGGTTTCTTGAAAACAATGCTGAAAGCAGAAATAAAAGACAGATGGATGCTCAGGAAGTCATCTCCTTTTGCCTCAAAGGGGCTGACCAAAAATGTGTAGAGGCAGCTAGCAGAATAAGAGAAAATAGTTGCAATTATCTGGAAACATTCTAGCACCCAGAATTTTTGAGGAAAATTGGAGTTGAGTAAGCAAAACATTATGGGTGTTTCTACATGATGTCTGATGATGGTGGTTTTCTCTCAGTCAGAACATGGCTGCTTTCTGAATCCTTTGCAAGTTTCATGTCCTAGTTACCAAAGACAAAAGACATGACCCATCTGTAGGTGACAAGCAGTCATAGACATGCAGGGTAAAGCCAGGGAAAGCTGTCACAGGCCATTCTGTGATATGAAAAAACGCTTGTGCTCTAGGGTCAGATGATGAAGTCGTGAGAGAACATCTCTCAACTGTAGGAGAAGAATTGATGGTCCCTCCCATGCACATGTCACTGCTGGTGGGATTGTAGAGCATTCAGTCTTGAGCTCTCTGAACCCCCCGTGTAAGGACTGCACCTAAGGGAGGCCTCCTCCTGAGCACACCCAGCCTAGAGCCTGGGTCCCAATGGAATAGGAGTCCAGGGAGCCTGGGAAGGAAGTGAGTTGGGCTGACACCCAAGTGTCCTGGGGCCTATGTTGCTGCTTCCCTGAGCCCTTGGTGTAAACATTTTCCAACTCCTTCCTAGGCAAGGATGCCAGAGGTTTGCCTCCAAGAGCCCCAGACAAGTGGATACCATGAAGAAACGCTGTAGAAACAACACTGAGTGAGGAGCAGAAAGGGGAAGACTTGTGACATGGAAACTGAGTTGCGGAAGAGAGAAGGTGCCATGGGGTGAGTGGCTCAGGTCTTCAATATCACTTTTAATTTTATCCTTTTTTTTTCTCTCTCTCTTTCTTCCTCTAAGTGTTACTGGCGGGAAACCCAGTAACAGTGGGAAAAAAAAAGAGCCAAATTTTAGGAGTGGAACACGTTTCCTCAAAAGAGCAAAATGCAGGGAAGGCAGCCGTAGTTTCTGGTGTTTCCTCTGTTCTGGAATTGTTTTTTTTTCCCCTCATTGGATGAGCGGAAGCAGAGTGAGTACCTGAGGCAAGGCTAATTCTGTCTTGTGGGGCAATACTACCATCCTGAGGACAGAGTTTCGTAGTGCTCAGAGCCCATAGCTCAGAGCTCAGAGCTCTTCTGCACTAAAACCCCTGCAGGTGAGGAAGGTAGGGCCCGTGGGAGGTGCAAGGGGGCAGGTTCAAGCTTGACGTCCCAACCTCTATGTGTCCTCTGGCACAAACAAAGCACAAATGCAGAGTCTTGGTGGGGAACCTGGGTAATGATGGACACTAGAAAAAAGCACAGAGGTGCTACCAGATCAGACCTGTCCTTGCTGTTCTCACACTGCGAGGAAGGATCCATGTGCACAGTGACATCAAGAAAGGGCATCCCTTGACTTGCTATCTATATCCCCAGGTTTTAAGGTATGCATTAAACCATGAATTCCGTTCAGTTATGAATATCATCAGTATATGCAGTGTATTCAGATTTTCCACTTCTTCTTCTGGTTTTTGTTGTTGTTGTTGTTGTTCTTTCTTTTTTGTACTGGGGATTGAACCGAGGAGCACTTAAGCACTGATCCGCATCCACAGCCCTTTTTTGTATTTATTTAGAGACAGGGTCTCAGTGACTTGCTGACTGACTTTGAACTCATGAACCTCCTGCCTCAGCCTGGAGAGCTCCTGGGATCATAGGCGTGTGCCACCATACCTGCTTCTTTCTTCTTCTGTCGGTTTTGGAAAACTTCTTTTTTTAAGTTGCTCCTTTCGAGTAAGTTGTTAAATTTCTTAATGGCCGTACATGGTAGCACAAGCCTGAAATTCTCGCACCTTAGCACGTGGAGGTAGTGTTGTAGGAGACACATGAGGCAGGACACCAGACAGGAAACAGGCAGCAGGGTTATTTGGCTGCAGCCAGGGTCAGAAAGAGGGTGAAGCTTTCACTGTAATCTATCAGTGCCCTGAACCCCGATTTCAGGCAGTTTCAGAACTTCATACCCAGCGTGTAAGGGAAGGGGCTCAGAAGGTCACAGCCTGTAGAAGTTCACACAAAACAGCTTTTTCTTTCACTGTTCTTGGCAAGTTAACCCTTCAAGGACAGCACCTGAGAAGGGGAGAGCTTCTTCTCCCCTCTCTTCCCCCTGCCAGCTGTTATCATGGAACCCTATTAGTATCCTCTTCTATTATCTTTGAAATGTACACATCTACGGATCTGTGGGGTTTTTGTTTTTTTTTTTTTACACTTTGCAAAACTGTGCAAACTACTATACTGGATATTCCATAAATGTTTGTGAAAAACTAGTAAAGGGGCATTCAGCACCTGGAGTGGTGATTTCTTTCAGGTCAGTGGCCAAGTAAGATACACCAAAGCAAATAGGAAGTTTAACCATACTGAACTCAATTCTGGTGAAGATTTCTGGAGAAGCTTAATTAAGATTTTCTATGGAGGAGGGGGGTGCCACTAGAGTCGGAGAATCACAATTTCAGCCAGCCTGGGCTACCCAGTGAGACCCTGTCTCAAGATAAAAGAAAAAGAACTGCAGGTCTGGTTCAGTGGCAGAGCACGCCTGAGTTCAATTCCCCGTATCATACACAGAGTTGTTCAGGATATTTTCTCACATTTAACATCTGTGGCATCTTTTGTTTCTGCTAATAGTTGTTTACTTTCACTTCAGTCTTGCTAAGGATTATAGTAATTCTTGTAGTCCTATTTATTTATTTAATACTGTGAATTGAACCCAGGGCCTCACACATCCTAGGCAGGAGCTCTAACACAGAGCTACAACCCCAGCCCTCCTTGTAGTTATTTTTTGCCTTGATTTTTTTTTTTTTTTTTTTTTTTTGGTGATTCTGGGGATTGAACCCATGGCCTTGTGCATGCGTGGCAAGCACTTTACCAACTGAGCTATATCCCAGCCCCTGCCTTGATTTTTAATACCAATTTTCACCCCTTTATTTTCTTCTTCTACTTATTTGGAGCAAATTTCTTTTCACTCTTACCTGCGGAGGCTGGTAACTAAAATCATTGTTTTTCTTAAGTATTTTAAGTTATAAATTTCTAAATATAAGGTAAAAAAAAAAGAAAGGAAAGAAAAAAAGAAAGGGTATGCTTCTTCTTGCTCCAAGGACCAAGAACACAAAGCTGGGACCTTCAAGAGCCTGCATTAGCCTTTTTTTCTTTTCGAGCTCTTCCTTGACAAACATCAGAGGTGGTTAATTTTCTTGAGTTGTACAGTTTTCATTTTGATATTATTTAAATGTTGAACGAATGACCCCTTTCCAGAATGTTAACACTTTGCATATTAAAAACTCATTTCTGTAGGATATCTTCTCTTATTGGAAGTACAGGGCACTAGGGAAGAGATAGTAGTCCACCTCCACTGGAGGGCTCACATCCAGCTGTAGAGGGGGCGCCCTAGGATCCACAAGCGGCTTATAGTCCATGAAAGAAACCCACTCTTTGGGGCTCAGTAATTGCAAGGAAGGGCTCTTCTCAGTGGCTGATGAGCCACAGAAAAGCCTCCCAATGCTTCAGGTGAGTAACCGAGGGCGCTCCCAGGTCAGCTGCACACCCTGGCCTGGGCTTCAGGAACAGAGCACATCAAAAAGGCCCTGTTAGGGCATCAGAGATTCAGGCCTCAGTGTAGTTACTGATGAAACCTGAAAGCAGTCTCCTGCTAGAGGCCAAGGTAGTAAGGTCTCAAATCGGAGGCCAGTGTGGCCAACATGAAAAATCCTGTCTCGATATTAAGAAATGAATAAGTTTTTGAAAATCTCACTTCGAGTTCCAACACACACAAAAAAGCATCCTGGACAGCTTGTTCCAACGTGGAGGACAAATGACAAGGGAGCCAGGTTTCCGGAGCCTTTTTCTCTGGGTGGCGTTTTTTCAGACAAGAAGGGCGGGAGAAGAGCGCGCATGAAGAGGGCTGGTGGCCCATGTCTGCAGCTCTACTGCCATCGTGCGGGAACAGTTTCACGACACCCAGCGCCATTCAAGCCTCCTTCCCAGGAGGCCTAGCAGTTGGGCAGATCGGGCAGGCAGGGAGTTGGAAGATCCTTGGGCTCAGATCTGGGCCTCCTTGCCTTCTCCTAGGGCCCTGAGGGAGACCTGGGCACTGGTGGCACTTCAGCCTAAACCTGCAGAAAGAGGGGCACAGAGGGGACTCCCAGCAACCTAGAGATGCTCTCACAGGAAGTTGAGGGGCGGGGCCTCGGGGCTCAAGTTTGTGGACCCCAACTGAGGGACCCTCTGCAAAGGATAATGCCGGCCCTTGTGGATACTGTTTTCTGGTTCAGGTCCCATGGACCAAGAGATAGCAGTCCCTTATGTGAAGTCACCATGCCATTGTGCTTGAATCCTTTCTGCTTCCAGGTGGAGCCCGAGGACAGGTCAGTTTTGGGTGCCATAGGGCGGCCGCAGAAGTGTGTCCAGTAGTTCACAGGCAGGCCCCATTGTCTGGAGGCCAGGATGGCCTGAAGGGGAGGGCAGAGAAGAATTGGAAGAACTTGCAGTGCAGCCGATCTGCTAGAGACAAGCACCCAGAAGGCTTCCATTTCGAGAGCTGTTATTTGGTGGAGCCTATGCAGAAGTTCACTTAGAATGCATCAAGGATCTCCTCCCGAAAACCTCACATACAGCATTTGAGAGAAAAATGTAGGCAGGTGGGGCTGGGCGGGGCAGGTGGGGGCAAGGCCGGGCAAGTCCTACGGGGGCCAGGGGGGGGGGGGCAGGCTAGAGCAGGGCACAGGTTCTTGTTCTTCCAAAAGAGCTGCCCCTGGCAGCTGTTTCTGGGAAATTAGCACGTCCTTACGACCTCCCTGCATTAACCCTCTGTGGGTCCTGCGGCTCCAGTCCACACAGCGCCAGAGCCCAGGTCTCCCTCAGGACCCTGGGAGAAGGCCAGGAGGCCCAGAGGGCAACCCAAGCCACCTGGAACTCCAGTCCACACAGCTCCGAATCCAAGCCCCGCCCCACGACTTCCTGTGACACCAGCTCCTGCCCACTGCTAGTCCCCTGGGGTCCCTGGCGCTCCAGCTTCTTTGCTGAGAGCGCGCCAGAGCCCAGGTCTCCCTCAGGACCCCGGGAGAAGGCCAGGAGGCCCAGAGGGCAGCCCAAGCCGCCTGGAACTCGCTCCTTGAGACGTGGATCCTCCCCCACAGCGAGGCCTCCTGGGAAGGAGGCTGGAGTGGCGCAGGGCGTCTTGAAACTGGTTCCGCACGGTGGCGGTAGAGCTCCAGCTATGGCCACCAGCCCTGGGCCTGAGCGCGCCTCTCCCGCCCTGGCTGTCTCAAAAAACGCCACCCAGACAAAGGCACCAGGCGACATGGCCGCCCTGGCCCTTGCCCAGTTCTGAGGAAGCAGCTCCCAAGGCTGCTTTTTCTTTTTCAGTATTTGTGGCTTTTGGTTCCCAATGGCTTGGTTTCTGTCGTGATTCTGCCCGAGACAGGCTTTGCCGTGTTGCCCAGGACCAGCTGGAAATTGTGGTGCCAGTGCAGCAGCTTCCAGCTCCTGTCTCCTGTTGGTCTCCATCTGAACTCTGACCAAGGCCTGAGTGCCATCCTCCCCTGGGCCTCCCCTCTCTCTGAGGGAACGTTCAAGGGGGCCCTGCTCATTCAGTCTGTTCTGAGTTGAACTGCACTCAGTCTTCCTCCCTCTGTAGTTTGTGAGTGCTCCGACCAGGTGAGAGAAATGACAGGGTTCCCTTTGTTTTATGTTCTTTTTAGGACACAAGAAGTTGGGAATCCAACGTGTCAATGTGTATGTCTTCCAGAGAGCCAATGTGCACATGGTGATGTGTCTTGGTCTAGGTTCTGTTGCCATGACAAAAATACCTGAAGCCCAGTAAATTGTAAAGAGTAGATATTTCTCGGCCTCATGGTTCTGGAGACTGGCATTTCTAAGAATGCGGCATGTGGGCATCTGCTGAGCCTTTGGTGTGGGTCTGAGTCATACTGTGTCTTGCTCTAAGGTGAGGAACTCCATGCAAGTGCCCCCAGTAGCCTGCATTAACCTCTGACAGGGTTTCTCTGGTCCAGTCCTCACAGATTCCTACCAAGGCCCTGGCCCCAAGACTTCTGTGACACCACCTCTTGGCTGCTACTGGTCCCCTGAGGAACCCTGGCTGTCCAGGTTCTTTGCTGAGAGAGCACCATTGCCCAGGTCTCCCTCAGGGCTCCGGGAGAAGGCAAGGAGGCCCAGATGGCAGCCCGAGCCTCTTGCAGCTTGCTCCACAAAAGCCAGATCCTCCCCAACAGCTAGGTCTCCTGGGAAGGAGGCTTCAGTGGAGCACAGTGTTTGCTACCTGTTCCCTCAGGATGGTGGGAGTGCTCCAGCCAAGGCCACCAGCCTGGATCCTGAGAGCTCTTCTCTGCCCTTCTTTTCTGTACGAGTGCCAGCCAGAGACAAAGTCACCAGGGAACCGTCAACTTGAGCTTTGCCTCCATTTTTGGAAAATATTCTTAATGGTGTCTATTTGGTTTGCATTGTTTCATTGTTATTAATTTTTTTTTTCTTTTAAATTTCAGTTTTTTCCTAAGGGATGTACCAAAGACTGAGTTCAAGGTTCCCGAGCCACATCCCTAGCCTTATTTTGTATTTTTTTATTTACAGACAGAGCCTCCCTGAGTTGCTTAGTGTCTCAGTTTTTCCTGAGGCTGGCTTTGCACTTAGGATCCTCGGGTATCAGCGTCCTGAGCCGCTGGGATCACAGGCATGAGCCATTGGGATCACAGGCCTGTGTCATCACGACCAGATTTAATTTTGAATTTTGAGGTAGGTTGAGCAGGCTGGCTTTCATCTTTTGGTGTTCTTGCTTCAGCCTCCCATTCCTTTCTGGTTTTTGTTTTCCATTTGCAGTTAAAGGAAAGCATGAATCCTCAGAGGACATTATTGCTCTGGTTTTGGGGAATTTAATTTGCAAGTCTACCTTGTGCACTCCCTTATTGTTTGCTTGGTGTCACTTACCCAGCGGTTTCTCAGAGCTAACACCAGATCAGAGAAACGAAAAAGTCAAGTGTGTTTGACTTTATTTCTAACGTATTTGATAATTTTGAAAAAAAAAATCTATAGAGCTGACAGGTATATCAATCACGTATCTTAGGCAACTTTTTTTTGTTGCTATAAAAATCCTAGAGGGCCAGGTCGTACGTAGCTCAGTGGTACAGTGCTAGCCTAGCACATGTGAGGCACTGGTTTCCATCCCCAGCACCACATTAAAAAACTAAACATATAAAATAGAGCTATTATGTCCATCTACAATTAAAAAATAAAAATAAAAAAACCTGGAGGTTGAATTTTCTAAATAATAAAACGTCTCCAGGTGCCTGGCACATGCCTACGATCTTGGCTGCCTGGTTGGCTGAGGCAGGGCAATCGCAAATTGTAATCTTGCTATGACTTAGGGAGACCCTTAGGTAACTTGGATAAATCCTGTCCGAAAATAGAAAATCCTAATGATTTGAAGAAAATGACTGGATATGTTGCTCTGTAGTTAAGTCCCCCTGAGTTCAATGTCCAGTACCAAAGATAAAAAAGGAATAAAATTTGTTTAGCTGATGGTGCTGGAGACAGGAACGTCCACGAACATGGCCTGGGGATGTGCTTGACCATTGGTGAGGGTCTTTGGGCTACATCCTAACATAGAAGAGGCCATCATGAGACAGAGCAGTCCCGCTGGAGAGAGTTGACTTTGATAGCAAAGTCACTCCTGAGCACACCTATTAATCCATGAATGGCCTGATCTCTGCATGAAGGCAGGGTCCTCATGAGCCACTCACCTCCCACAGGCCCTACACACACTGCCCTTTCAGAGATAAGTCATGCTGTCATTTCAATGTTTGTTCCATGCTGAGGTTTCCATCAATACCATTAAAACTCCAGGTCAGTGGTGCATACCTGTGATCCTATTGGCTAGGAATTTCACCTTTCTCCTTTGGGCTTCAAATGTGGTAAAACAAAGTTTTAGGAAGGATGACATTCATGAGAGTTCATGTTCTTCAGCTCCTCAAAGCTGTGCTAAACAGAAGTGTGCTCTAAATGATAATAGGGGCATTAATTCCAATTGATTACAGTATTTTTTTCCCCTCAAGTGAGGTTAACTCTACACAAAAGTGGGTATAGATTTAACAGTATACATAGAAAGAATCCAAAAGGTTAATGGGTCCTCTGGAAGGTTACTGCTGGTGCTTTTCTTTTTCTGGGCACGTGCTCATTTTCTGATTCCTTGTCAAACATCACTCTTCAAAGCACTAATGAGTAGGGCTTTGTGGCCCACAAGTATAATCCCCACAACATGAGCTGCCAAGGAACGAGGAATGTTAACTTGAGGCCAGACTCAGCAATCAGTGAGGCCCTCAGGAAGTTGGCAACACCCTGTGTCAGGATAAAAAATTAATCGATCGAGGGCCGGGAGGGTACTGGGTATGTTGCTGTGTGGTTCAGCATCCCCGTATTGAGTCGTCGGTACAAAATCAGTCAATCAATCAATAAAATGAACTGAAGGGAAAATACTGTTGAAGGAAGAGAGCTAAAACTGCCAATGAGATGATTCTGAAAGCCATGTGATGAAATATCACTTATAAGGAACAAAATATTCAGAAAACACATAAAGATACACACCCCAGGGAGCAGGTAAGTAGTAGAAGTGCATTTAATGGTATGGGAAAATGTTAATTGTTCACGTTTAAATGAGAAGAAGAGGATGGAAATGAACGCAAAAGTAAATACAAGTCACATGCCCTCCTCCATTGGTCATGAGAAATTATTGCCGCCGCCCCCCCCCCTCCATTGAGTTCAAGAGAAGAGAAACCAAAGGACTGATGGAATCCCCAGTGCCCTGGGAGCATGGCCAGGTCACTGACCACCTGGGTTGGTGACTGGTTGGCCACAGAAGATGTCCTCCAGCTTGAGCACCTTCCTCAGTTGTCTGCTTTCCTCCCAGGGATTTTTCCTCTGATGGCTGTTTGCTGTTTGTGATCTGCAGAGCCTGTAACACTGAGCCACACTCCAGTGGTGGACCAGATCCTATGGAAATGAAGTTCCACCAGGACAGGTGTCCCCAGGAAGGAGGAGTAGATTCAGGCCCCAGTGTGATTTCTGATGAAACCTGAAAGCAGTCCCCTGCTGGACACCAAGGTAGGAAGGTCTCAAATTGGAGGCCAGTCTGGCCAACATGCAAAATCCTGTCTCAAAATTAAGAAATGAAAAAGTTTTTGGAAATCCCAATCCAAATTCCAAAACAAAAATACATCCTGGCCAGCTTGTTCCAACACAAAGGGCAGAAAACAAGGGAGCCAGGTTTCCTGAGCCTTTTTCTCTGGGCCGCGTTTTTTTCAGACAGGAAGGGCGGGAGAAGGGCAGTCAGGATGAGTTCTGGTGGCCATGTCTGCAGCTCTACTGCCATCGTGCGGAAACAGTTTCTAGATACCCAGCGCCATTCAACCCTCCTTCCCAGGAGGCCTAGCTGTGGGGCAAATATGGCCAGGTGGATGTTCTAAGAGGCTTCCGCTCTGATCTGGGGCCCCCTTCTCTTCTCCTAGGGCACTAAGGTAGACCGGGGCACTGGCGCCCCCTCACCTCAGAACCTGCAGAGGATGGGCCCAGAGCTAACTAGCGACAGCCAGGAGGTGGTCCCACAGGAAGTCATGGGGCGGGGCCTAGGTGCCAAGCTGTGTGCACTTAACTGTGAAGGGATCCTGCAGGCGCTTGTGGATACTTCTTTCTTGTTCAGGTTCCTTGGTGCAAGAGGTAGCAATGCCTTTCGTGAAGTCACCATGGTGTTGTGCTCAGATCCCTTCAGCCCCTAGGTGGAACAGAAAGGCAGGACAGTTCTAGGTGGCACAGGGCCGCATCAGATGTGTGTGTGCAGTAAGTCACAGGCAGGCCGATTGTCTAAGGGTTAGGGTGGTCAGAAGAGAAGGCAGAGAATTGGAAGTTCTTCTGGTGCAGCCAATGTGCTAGAGACACAAGCAATAGAAGACCCAGGAGGATCAACTCAAACCTAAGTTTGGAAACCTGTTATTTGGTGGAGCCTCTGTAAAAAATTGGCTTAAAATGTATCAATGCTATTATTATAGAAGCCAAACCTATGCAAGTTTAGAGGGACATATAGGCGTAAGTCTTCCCATCCTTGGATTTGGGAGTGGTTTCTTGAAAACAATGCTGAAAGCAGAAATAAAAGACAGATGGATGCTCAGGAAGTCATCTCCTTTTGCCTCAAAGGGGCTGACCAAAAATGTGTAGAGGCAGCTAGCAGAATAAGAGAAAATAGTTGCAATTATCTGGAAACATTCTAGCACCCAGAATTTTTGAGGAAAATTGGAGTTGAGTAAGCAAAACATTATGGGTGTTTCACATGATGTCTGATGATGGTGGTTTTCTCTCAGTCAGAACATGGCTGCTTTCTGAATCCTTTGCAAGTTTCATGTCCTAGTTACCAAAGACAAAAGACATGACCCATCTGTAGGTGACAAGCAGTCACCTACAGGACACTGCAGCCCACCATGAGCCCAGTCGCCATGGCCAGGCACAGCAGAGGCTCCATGGCCACCTCTGGTGGCGCCATTTACTGCCTGCAGCACAAAATCTCTCCAGATCTGGTGACCTTCGGTGACAGTAGCAATGCCGAAACCAGCCACCCCGGCTCAGGTTCCTGTTTTCCCAAAAGAGCTGCCCCTGGCCGAGGCTTCCGGGAATTCAGCCCCTCCTCGCGCTGGGCACCTAGGGCCAGGGCGACCTCCCTGCATTGCAATTCCTTAGTGGGTCCCTCCGCTCCAGTCCACACAGCTCCGAATCCAAGCCCCGCCCCACGACTTCCTGTGACACCAGCTCCTGCCCACTGCTAGTCCCCTGGGGTCCCTGGCGCTCCAGCTTCTTTGCTGAGAGCGCGCCAGAGCCCAGGTCTCCCTCAGGACCCCGGGAGAAGGCCCGGAGGCCCAGAGGGCAGCCCAAGCCGCCTGGAACTCGCTCCTTGAGACGTGGATCCTCCCCCACAGCGAGGCCTCCTGGGAAGGAGGCTGGAGTGGCGCAGGGCGTCTTGAAACTGGTTCCGCACGGTGGCGGTAGAGCTCCAGCTATGGCCACCAGCCCTGGGCCTGAGCGCGCCTCTCCCGCCCTGGCTGTCTCAAAAAACGCCACCCAGACAAAGGCACCAGGCGACATGGCCGCCCTGGCCCTTGCCCAGTTCTGAGGAAGCAGCTCCCAAGGCTGCTTTTTCTTTTTCAGTATTTGTGGCTTTTGGTTCCCAATGGCTTGGTTTCTGTCGCGATTCTGCCCGAGACAGGCTTTGCCGTGTTGCCCAGGACCAGCTGGAAATTGTGGTGCCAGTGCAGCAGCTTCCAGCTCCTGTCTCCTGTTGTTCTCCATCTGAACTCTGACCAAGGCCTGAGTGCCATCCTCCCCTGGGCCTCCCCTCTCTCTGAGGGAACCTTCAAGGGGGCCCTGCTCATTCAGTCTGTTCTGAGTTGAACTGCACTCAGTCTTCCTCCCTCTGTAGTTTGTGAGTGCTCCGACCAGGTGAGAGAAATGACAGGGTGTCGGGGTCTACTGAGCTTTTGTGAGGGTCTTCTTGCTAAGTAATACCCTGGAGGAGGTCATCACAAGGAGAGACAGGAAGCTTCCTGGTAGCACCTGGCCTTTATAGCAAAGTCACTCCCAAGAAAACCTGTAAATCTATGAGTAGACTGAACCCGACTCTGCATGAAGGCAGAGTCCTCATGAGCCAATCACCTCCCGGTATTCCTTCAAGTCCCAGTAAGATATAATTTCGGGAATTGAGTTTCCAACAGAGGATTTCCAGGACACAGCCACTGAAACCATACCATGAAGAAACTTTTCAAGTTGAAACAAAAGCGCTAGGGGAGCCTCCTTTTTAAATCCCCATTGATGAGGGTTTGTTTTCAACATTCCCCTATAGATTTCAGGCTGGGAAATTTGAGGTGGGAGACTCGGTGGTGGTGATATTCATGTACCTTATGTCCTGTCAGCTGTGGTGAATGCAAATCTGCTCTAATCGCAACAAGGGTATACCCATGCATTAAAATTCCGTAGAGATTGATTTTATGTGAGAGACAAAATGTTGATGAAAAGTATGGGGATGGAGCTTTTTTTCTCATGGGCACATACCTGTTTTCTGACTCCCTGGCAGGCATCATTCCTGAATCTACTAATAGAGGATGTCACAAATCATGTGATGAAATATAAAATGGAGTGTCTGGGGCTAAAACTCAGTGGCAGATGGCTGGCCTAGCTTAAGTGAAGCTTGGGCCAGAGCAAAGCACTATAAATGCAGAGTACTAGTGTAGAACATGGAGCATTAGGGATAGCACTTCATAAATACATAAACAAATAATGTAAAGGCATGTTCTTCATCTGTGTGTAGCAATATATATATAATCTACAATAAAATCTACGAAATTAACTACAACCTAGGGTCCCCATAGAGTCCCAGAAAATAGGGGAACTGTATTCACGCCATGGGAACATGTGCGGTTCTCATGTTTAATTAGTAGAAAATGATGTATCATGCCCTCTTCTGATGGCACATGAGGAATTATGGCCTCACATTCAGTTCCTAAGACTAGGGCAGAAGGAATGCTGGAATCCCTGCTGGTCTTGGAGCACGTCCAGGCCACTGACCACTTGGGTTGGTGCGTTGTTGGCTAGAGAAGATCTCCTCCAGCTTCAGCAGCTTCCACGGTTGTCTGTTTTCAGCCAAAGAGTTGATCCCCAAGGAGATAATGTGATGCTCTGGGATCTCCCGACCCAGTGACACTGTGTAAAATAAGACCTGAATGGACGAAATCCTGTGGAAAATGAAGTTCTACCAGGACAAGAGTTCTGAGGAAAGAAGAGGAAATTCAGGCCCCGGTGTGGTTTCTGATGAATAATGAAAGGCACCAGGTACTGAAAGCTGAGCTCCTGGGTGAGTCCCATGTTGGAGGCCAGCGTGGCAAATTTGCCTGGCTTTGCTCTCTCTTCCAGCCTGCCTCCCTTTCTTTCCTTCCTGGAGATAAGAGCCAGGGTCTTACCTATTCCTTCTCAGTTTGGCATCCACTAGAAATGAAAACCAAACTTCTAATGGTGAAGCATGTTACATCAAATTGAGCCAAATGCAAGGAGCCATAGTTTCTGGAAATGACTGGCTTGATATTCTTTCTCTCCTTTTTTTATTTTTCAAATTGGAGTGGTAGAAGCAGAGCAACAGAAAGGAAGGCTGGTTCTCTCTTGTGGGGCAATACTACCATCCTGAGGAAGTCCTTTGAAGAAGCCCCAGCCCCTGAGCCCATCCTGCATGAAAGGCCTAGGAGCTGACCAAGACAGGACCCTGGGGTGCCTGAGGCCCCATTACCAATCTAGGCCTCCAGGCCTATTATTGGTCTAAGGCCAGGTCAGAGCAAAGCACCATGAATGCAGAGTCCTATTGTAGAATGTGGAGCATTAGGGACAGCAGGACTGAGCCTACAGGTGCCTCAGTATGCCCCGTCCTGCTGTTGTCACACACCTGCAAGGAGGGATCATACTGCATTCAGTCTTGATCCATCTGGATCCTCCTGGGAGAGCTGCTTCTACTGTAGGCCTCCCACTGGTCCCACCAGGCGTGGTGCCTGGGTCTACATCTGGGACGGAAGTGAGTCAGGCACACAACCGAGTGTCCTGCTGCCTACATTCCCTCTTCCCCCTGTCCTTGGTGTAAACATTTTCTACTCCTTCGTAGGCAAGCATACCTGAGCTTTGGCATCCAAGAGCCCAAGACAATGGGATACCATGAAGAACCACCAGAGAAGAAGGCTGAGTGAAGCGCAGACATGGGAAGAGGTGGTCACGTGGAAAGTGAGTTCACAAAGAAAGAGATGAAATAGGGTAGGCCCTTTTCTTTTTTTTCTTTTAAAAGAGAGAGAGAGAGAGAGAAAGAGAATTTTTTTTTTTTTAAAGAGAGAGTGAGAGGAGAGAGAGAGAGAGAGAGAGAGAGAGAGAATTTTTAATTTTTATTTTTTAGTTCTCGGCGGACACATCTTTGTTGGTATGTGGTGCTGAGGATCGAACCCGGGCCGCACGCATGCCAGGTGGGCGCGCTACCGCTTGAGCCACATCCCCAGCCCCGAGAAAGAGAATTTTAATATTTATTTTTTAGTTTTCGGCGGACACAACATCTCTGTTTGTATGTGGTGCTGAGGATCGAACCCGGGCCGCACGCATGCCAGGCGAGCGCGCCACTGCTTGAGCCACATCCCCAGCCCAAGGGTAGGCCCTTTTTGACTTTTTGGTTATTGTTTGTTCAATGTGGTCCTGCCATGGAACCCAGGACTGTGAATGTTAGATCTCACGTTAGTATCCAATAGAACTCAAAAGGAAAATTTAAGCAGGGGAGCGCATTTCCCGAGACTGAGGAAAATGCAGGTCAGCCACACTTTCTGGAGTGAGTGTGTCTTCTTCTGACAATTTTTTTTTTTTCTTTTAAATTGGAGAGGCACACACAATGGGCCTGGAGTCAAGTCTGGTGAAAGAAAAATTTTCATAGAGTCCCACCCCATGATTAAGTTCTGCATGAATATCTTAGCAGGTATAGGAGGCAGGGCCAATAGTAGGTCTATTGGGCGGAAGTTCCAGCTGGGCTTAGCAACCTCCTCGTTGGGGGCCATGCAGGACCAAAGCACAAAGGCAGAGTCTTGCAGAAGCAGATCCGTGAGAGACACCAGCTTTGCCTCCAATGGTGCCCAAAAAACTGGCCTGTCCTGCTGTTCTCACACAGCTTCGAGGCAGGATCCATGCGCTATTAAACTGATGTCACAAAAGGGCACTCTGTGTCTTGCTCCAATGGAGAAACACGAGGCAAGTGCCCTCAGTAACCTACATTGGCCTTTGACGGGGTTTCTCTGGTCCAGTCCTCACAGATTCCTACCAAGGCCCTGCCCCCAAGAGTGTTACTGGTCCCCTGGGGAACCCTGGCTCTCCAGGGTTCTCTCTTTCTTCTTTCTTTTGCTCCCCAGGTGCTTTGCTGACAGAGCACCAGTGCCCAGGTCTCCCTCAGGGCCCTGGGAGAAGGCCATGAGGCCCATTCATTCAAGCCTCCTTCCCAGGAGGCCGAGCTGTTGGTCCGATCCGGCAGGCAGGGAGTTGGAAGATCCTTGGGCTCAGATCTGGGCCTCCTTGCCTTCTCCTAGGGCCCTGAGGGAGACAGAGTCGGTTCAAGGATTGTGGCCCGTCCTGCCCAGATGGCAGCCCGAGCCTCTTGCAGCTTGCTCCACAAAAGCCAGATCCTCCCCAACAGCTAGGTCTCCTGGGAAGGAGGCTTCAGTGGAGCACAGTGTTTGCTACCTGTTCCCTCAGGATGGTGGGAGTGCTCCAGCCAAGGCCACCAGCCTGGATCCTGAGTGCTCTTCTCCTGCTCTTCTTTTCTGTACAAGTGCCAGCCAGAGACCAGGGAACATTCACCTTGGGTTTTGCTACCATTGTTGGAGTACATTCTCACTGGTGCCTTTTTCTTTTGCATTGTTTCATTGTTAATAATTTAAAAAAAATTTTTTTTTAGTTGTAGATGGAAACAATACCATCATTTTATTTTTTTATTTATTTTTATGTGGTGCTGAGGATCGAATCCAGTGCCTCACACGTACGAGGCAAGCACTCTGCCACTGAGCCATAATCTCAGTTTAAAAAAATTTTTTTCCTATTATTATTTTGTAGGGGGGAGGCATACCAGGGATTGATCTCAGGAGCACCGGACTACTGAGCGACATCCCCAGCCCTATTTTGTATTGTTTAATTTAGCAACAGGGTCTCACTGAGTTGCTTAGTGCCTTGCAGTTGCTGAGGCTGGCTTTGAAGTTGGGATTCTCCTGTCTCAGCCTCCCCAGCCTCTGGGATTACAGGTCTGCATTACTGCACCAGGTTTAAGTTGTGAACTTTTGAGGTAGGTTGACCAGGAGGACCTCCATCTGTTGGTGTTTTGCTTCAGCCTCCCAGGCCTTTCTTCTGCTTTTGTTTTTAATTTGGAATTAAGTGGAGGCATGAATCCTCACCCTGGCATCATTACTCTGGTTCTTGGGAATTTAATTTGCCCCATGGTACCTTCTCCACTCCCTTATTATTTACTTTGCTTCTCTTTACTTTCCCAGCGGTTCACAGAGCTAACACAAGACCAGATAAATTACAAAGTGTCTTTGACTCTTTTTCTAACACATGTGATGACTTTGAAAAAATATATAGTCATATATGTGTCCTTCAGAGTTGAGAGGTAGATCAGTCATGCATCCTAGGCCTTTTTTTTTTCCATGCTATAAGAATCCTGGAGGGTTACTATTTTGTAAAAAATAAAATTTTGCCAGTTGTCCTGGTGCATGCCCGTGTCCTGGTGGCCAGTATGGCTAAGACAGGAGGAACGCAAATTGCAAAGTTTTGCTACCACATATCGAGACAATTAGTTACCTTAAAAGATCCTGTCCCAAAATAAAAACTCATTAGAAGTTTAAGAAAAGGATTGGGCATGCTGCTCTGTGGTTGAGCATTCGTGGGTTCAATGCCCAATACCAAAGCCAAAAAAGGAATAAAATTTGTTTGGCTCTTGGTTCTGGAGACAGGAATGTCCACGAACATGGCCTGGGGATGTGCATGCCCATTGGTGAGAGTCTTTGGGCTACATCATAATATAGGAAAGGCTATCATGAGGCCAGACAGAGCAGTCCCGCTGAAGAGCTTTGACTCTGATAGCAAAGTCACTCCTGAGCACACCTATTAATCCCTGAATGGCCTGATCTCTGCATGAAGGCAGGGTCCTCATGAGCCACTCACCTCCCACAGGCCCTCCAAATACCATCAACCTGTGATTCAGGGATTCAGGTTTCAACCCAGGAATTCCAGGGGACACACACTGCCCTTTCGGAGATAGGTCATGCTGTCATTTCAATGTTTGTTGGATGCTGTGGTTTCCATCAAAACCACTAAGACACCAGGTCAGGAGTTCATAGCTGTGATCCTATTGAGGAGGAATTTCACCTTTCTCCTTTAGGCTTCAAATGTATAAAACAGAGTTTTAGGAAGGATAACATTCATGAGAGTTCATGTTCCTCAGCTCCTCGATGCTGCGTTAAATAGCAGTCTGCTCTAAATTATGTTAGGAGCATTAATTCAAATTTATTATGGATTTTTTTCCCCTCAAGTGAGATTAATTCTACACCAATGTAGGTATAGATTTAACAATATACATAGAAAGAATCCAAAAGGTTAATGGGTCATCTGGAAGGTTTCCTGCTGATGCTTTTCTTTGTTTTAGCACATGCTCCTTTTGGACTCCTCCTCAAACATCACTCTTTTAATTCACTAAATTTTAGGGCTTTCTGGACCATACCTATGATCCCAGCAATATGAGAGGCCAAGGCAGGAGGACTGCAAGCTAGTAGGCAGACTCAGCAATGAGTGAGGCCCTTCTGCCTAAGCAAGTTAGGAAGAGCCTGTTTCCCGAGAAAAAATTAAAATTTCAGGGGTAGGGTGGTATGGGGTTTGTTGCTCAGTAGTACAGCAAAAATGCATAAATAAATACTTTCGAGGGGAAAAAAACTATTTCTTGATGACGTGATTCTGTAAGCCTTTTTTTTCTTTGTGGTGTTTTTTCAGACAGGAAGGGCGGGAGAAGAGCTCTCAGGAAGAGGGCTGGTGGCCATGTCTGCAGCTCTACTGCCATCGTGCGGAAACTGTTTCAGGATACCCAGCTCCATTCAAATCTCCTTCCCAGGAGGCCTAGCTGTTGGTCAGATTGGCAAGCAGGGATTTGGAGGATCCTTAGGCTCAGATCTGGGCCTCCTTGCCTTCTCCTAGGGCCCTGAGGGAGACCTGGGAACTGGCCCTAGAGGTCGGTTCAAGGACTGTGGCCTGTCCTGCCAGTGTCTGGGTCTTTGGCGCTTGGCGGGCGGGTTGCTCATCTCTACCATAGAGGAGTCCATCAGGCCAAGGGGACCTATGCAGGTTGCTGCCGGGTACTTCTCTGATCAGGGAGAAGGAGAGCCACCGCAGCCCATGATAAGCATAGACATGGTGGCCATGCACAGCTGTGGCTACATGCACAGCTCTGGGGGCACTACCTTCTGCCTGCAGCACAGAATCTCCTCTCTGCTTGGGACACATCAGCCCTGGACATCAGTAGCTAAGCAAGAGACAGCTGTCTTGCCTCTGGTTGTCGCCCTGCCAAAACAACTGCCCCCAGCCCCTGCTTCAGGGAATTCAGCTCCTCCCTGCACTGGGAGCCTTAACCCTGGGCGACCTCCCTGCATTGCAATTTCTTAGTGGGTCCCTCCGCTCCAGTCCACACAGCTCCGAATCCAAGCCCCGCCCCACGACTTCCTGTGACACCAGCTCCTGCCCACTGCTAGTCCCCTGGGGTCCCTGGCGCTCCAGCTTCTTTGCTGAGAGCGCGCCAGAGCCCAGGTCTCCCTCAGGACCCCGGGAGAAGGCCCGGAGGCCCAGAGGGCAGCCCAAGCCGCCTGGAACTCGCTCCTTGAGACGTGGATCCTCCCCCACAGCGAGGCCTCCTGGGAAGGAGGCTGGAGTGGCGCAGGGCGTCTTGAAACTGGTTCCGCACGGTGGCGGTAGAGCTCCAGCTATGGCCACCAGCCCTGGGCCTGAGCGCGCCTCTCCCGCCCTGGCTGTCTCAAAAAACGCCACCCAGACAAAGGCACCAGGCGACATGGCCGCCCTGGCCCTTGCCCAGTTCTGAGGAAGCAGCTCCCAAGGCTGCTTTTTCTTTTTCAGTATTTGTGGCTTTTGGTTCCCAATGGCTTGGTTTCTGTCGCGATTCTGCCCGAGACAGGCTTTGCCGTGTTGCCCAGGACCAGCTGGAAATTGTGGTGCCAGTGCAGCAGCTTCCAGCTCCTGTCTCCTGTTGTTCTCCATCTGAACTCTGACCAAGGCCTGAGTGCCATCCTCCCCTGGGCCTCCCCTCTCTCTGAGGGAACGTTCAAGGGGGCCCTGCTCATTCAGTCTGTTCTGAGTTGAACTGCACTCAGTCTTCCTCCCTCTGTAGTTTGTGAGTGCTCGGACCAGGTGAGAGAAATGACAGGGTTCCCTTTGTTTTTTACTCTTTTTAGGGCACAAGAAGTTGGGAATCCAACGTGTCAATGTGTATGTCTTCCAGAGAGCCAATGTGCACATGGTGATGTGTCTTGGTCTAGGTTCTGTTGCCATAACAAAAATACCTGAAGCTGAGTATTTTGTAAGAAATGGACATTTCTTGTCCTCATGGTAGTGGAGATGGGAAATCTAAGAATAGGTCCTCAGTGTCCACTGAGCTGTTGGTGGGGGTCTTCTTGCTAAATCATAATGTGGAAGAGGACCAGCACAGGACAGACAGAGGAAGCTTCTTGGAGATACGTGGCTTTTATAGCAAAGTCAGTCCCCACAAAACCTATAAATTCCTGAGTGGACTGATCAGTGCCTGTGCATGAGGGCAGAGTTCTCTGAGCCAATGACCTCCCAGAAGTACTTCAGTTCCCGTTCACACATAATTTTGGATTAACTTTCCAACAATGGGTTTTCAGGGCACAACCATTGAAACCATAGTATGAAGTGACTTTTAAAGTTGAATGAAAATCGCTAGCATCACCTACTTTTCTAAAGTGACCTTCAAAAATGAGTCTGTCACAAGGAGAGAGAGAGGAAGCTTCTTCGAGACACCTGACTGGTGTCCTCCAGCCTGGATGATGGTTTATTTTCAAGTTTCCCCTTTAGATTTCAGGCAGAGAATCTTGAGGTAGGGGACTTAGTGTTGTGGTATTCATGTATCTTATGTCCTCTAGGCTGTGGTGAATGCAGACATGGGAAGAAGTGGTCACGTGGAAAGTGAGTTCAAAAAGAGAGAGAGAACATGAAAATGGGGTGAGTTTTTTTTTTTTTAAGTCTTTTTTTGTTTGTTTGTTTTTAATGTGGTCCAGGACTCTGTTCATTAGATCTCACGTTGATATGCAATGGAACCCAAAAGAAATTTTTTTATCAGGGGAGCAAGTTTTCTGAGATTGAGCAAAATGCAAGGCAGCCGTAGTTTCTGGACTGTTTCTCCTGTGGCCATTTTATTTATTTATTTCTTCCAATTGGAGGGGCACAAGTGGAGCACCTAGAGGGAAATCTAGTTAGGGAAACATTTTCATTGGGTCCCATCCCATGAGCACTTAATGCATGACAGCCCTAGCAGATAAGGCAGGGAGGGCCAGTACCAGGTCTGATGGTCCAAGATCCAAGCTGGGCTTAGCAACGTCCTTGTCGAGGGCCACGCAGGACCAAAGCACAAAGGTAGAGTCTTGTAGGAAGTGATCCGCGAGACACACTAGGATTGATTACACAGGTGCCACCTGAGCTGGCCTATCGGGCTTTTCTCACTGAGCTGAGAGGACAATGACATCACAAACGGGCATTGTGTGTCTTGCTCCAAGGTGAGGGACAAGAGGCTAGTGTCCCCAGAAACCTGCAGTAGCATGTGACAGGGTTTATCTGTTCCTGTCCACACAGCTTCCTACCAAGGCCCTGCCTTGTGACTTCCTATGACACCATCTCCTGGCTGCTGCTGCTTCCCTGGGGACCCCTGGTCCTGTGGGTTCTTTGGGAAGAGACAGCCATTGATCAGGTTTGGAAATCCAGATTGCACCCAAGCCTCTTGTAACTCCCTACACAATTCAGTTTCTCCGAGCTAACACCAAGAGCAGATAAATAATAATGTCAGTTGTTTTTGACTCTATTTCTAACATATGTGATAACTTTGAAAAAACACATCAGTATGTATGTGTCTTACAAAGTTGATAGGCATATCTGTCATGCATCTTAGGCATATGTGTATGTGTGTAAATATATATATATATATATATATATATATATATATATATATATATTCTTTTTTCGATAAGACTATTGGATGGTGACTGTTTTAAAAAGAATCAAATTTCACTAAGTGCCCTGGCACTTTCCTGTGTTCCTGACGGCCTGGGTGGCTGAGGCAGGATTTGTGAACTTGTTACAATTTAGCAATACCCTTAGATAACTTAGAGAGATCCTGTACCAAAATAAAAAATAATAATCATTTTAAGAAAAGGATTAGACGTTTTTCTCCATGGTTAAGCACCCCTGTGATCAATGCCCAATACCAAAGTCAAAAAAAGAAAAAAAAAAGTTTATTTGGCTCAAGTTTCTGAAGACAGGAGTGTCCACGAACATGGTCTGGGGATCTCCTTGACCATTGGTGAGGGTCTTTGGGCTAAATCCTAACATAGAAGAGGCCATCCTGAGGCCAGACAGAGCTGTCCCGCTGGAGAGAATTGACTTTGGTAGCAATGTCACTCTCCTAAGGAAACTTATGAATCCTTGAATGGACTGATTTATGTATGAAGGGTGAGTCCGGTAGAGCCAAACACCTCCCAAAGTGCCTCCAAATATGATCAACCTGTAATTTAGGGATTCAAGTTTCTTTTTGTGTGTGTGTGTGTGTGTGTGTGTGTGTGTGGTGCTGGGGTTTGAACCCAGGGTCTTGTGCATGCTAGGCAAGCACTCTACCAACTGAGCTATATCCCCAGCCCAGGGATTCAAGTTTCAACACAGGAATTCCAGCGGACACACACCGAATATTAGAGATAGGTCATGCTGTGATTTCCATCAAAACCACTAAGACGCCGGGTGTGGTGGTCCTCTCCTGTAATCCCAGCAGCTATGGATTTCACCTTTCTTCTTTAGGCTTCAAAGGTGGTAAAAAGGGTGTAGTACAGATAACAGTAATGAGAGTTTATGCGCACCAACTCCTTAAAGCTGTGGTAAACAGCAACCAGCTCCAAACAATAATATAAGCATTAATTCAATTTTATTACAGATTTTTCTTTCGAGTGAGACTAATTCTACACAAATGTAAGTGTAGATTGATCATCAGGCATAGAAAGAATCCAAAAAAGTGTTGGGTCCCCTGGAAGATTGCCTGAAGGTGCTTTTCTTTCCCTTGGCACATGCTTATGTTTTGACTCCTTGTCAAATATCATTCTTTTTATAAATTTTAATTTTTTTAGTTGTTGATAGAACTTTATTTGTATTTATTTATAAGTGGTACAGAGAGTCTAAACAAGTGCCTCACATGTGCTAGACGAGCGCTTTACCGCGGAGCCACCATCCGGGTCCCCTCAAATATCATTCTTCAATTCGCTAAAGAGAAGGGCTTTGTTGCCCACACTTATACTCCCAGCAATATGAGAGGCTAAGACAAGAGTATGGCAAGCTAGGTCCCAGACACGGCAATGAGTGAGGCCCTAAGCAAGTTAGCAAGTCCCTGTGTAAGAATGAAAAGTAATCTTTGAGGTGGAGCAGTGGTGCTGGGTATGTTGCTCAGTGGTTCAGCATCCCTGTGTTCAATCATCCCTAA